>NW_006399835.1:6442398-6443957 GCF_000299155.1 Elephantulus edwardii | reverse complement strand
TTGCACAATTTCCTTCCTCCTCCTGCCCCCATCCCAGTCCACTTTGCTGTACATTCTGCACTGTTGTCATACAAATAATACCTAATCATATGTTTATTTTAGACAGTTCTTTGCCTCATCTGTTTCCATGCGATGTTCATTATTTATCCCCTCTCTTCTTAGTTTCCCCACAACCCCCATGTCAGTCTTGTTTTATAACAGTGGCATTATGCAGTATTTGTCTTTTTTTATGAAATAAATATTTCACACAGCATATAATGTCCTCCAGGGTCACCCATTTTGTATTATATTTTATGAGTTCTTGTTTTTCAGTGACACATAATATTCCATTGTGTTGTTTTGATTTTTTAAGGTATTTGGGAGAATAATTCATTAATTATGAAATATTAGGATGCATTAATAGTAATGGGTGACTGAAATGTAAAACTTGTAAATAAAGAAGGACTATGAAGTGTTAAAACCCCTGAAATTTGGATTTTCTAGCCATTATCTTAGCCCTATTATTGGGAGGGTGGCATGTTCTCCATCTACTAATGATGGACACATGGTCTTCAACAACTGTGAGACCAACGTAAGAGAGAAAACTGTCCAAACTATGATGATGATGGTGGATAGATTGTGAAGAGACTATGGCACTGCTGTTAAGAAACTGCGGCAAGATATAACCAGAGGAAAAGCTGATTTGTAATTGCTCTCAGATAAAGGCCAGAATTAAAGGGTTTCCTTACTGAATAGTTAGGGGAAAATCTGAATTAAAACTCCTTGAGACAATGTTGGCTGCATGATTGAGAAAATAGGAGGCTTTTTGCATTTGTGCTGCTAAACCGAACCTGGACTTTAATTAAAAGGTAAATTATACCATGTTAATCTGGCTTGGGACTGCTGGACTAAATTTTGACTTGCAGTAGGTGATATTTTTGCCTTCTGTACTCTTCAACTTATTTTCCCAATAAGCCCCACAACTGTTAGTAAAATTTGTGAGTCAATGATGAATATTGAACCTGCATGACTGGTAGAAAAATGGCTAAGAGTGTGGAGGGTAATATGTCTGAGAGAATAGTTACATGTTTGCTGCTATGTATATAATGAATGGTAACAGTTTCACACTATGAAGCAGGTAGAAGTAAAACTTGGCCACTTCCACTTTGCATCTGCTTCTTTTACTGACTATTGTTGTTATTGTTACGTGCCATCAAATCGCCTGCAACCCTATGTACAAGAGACCTAAACCCTTCTCTATCCTGTGCCAATCTCACGGTCTCCAATACACCTACCCTTGTTACCCCAGTCACTGAATCAATCCACCTCATAGAGGGTCTTCCGCTCCTGCGCTGTTTTTCTACCCTCTCAAGCATGATGTCCTTCTCAAAGGATTGATCCTTCCTTGCAACATGTCCAAAGTACGTCAGATGAAGTTTCAGAATCCTTGCCTCCAAGGAGCAGCCGGATTTAACTGTCTCTAGTATGAACCTGTTAGTTTTCCTAGCAGTCCACAGTATAGTCAATACTCTTCTCCAACACCACAGCTCAAAGGCTTCAATTCTCTTTCTATCCTCCCT
>NW_006399835.1:6435511-6441418 GCF_000299155.1 Elephantulus edwardii | reverse complement strand
AGTTGTGGGAGGATATCAGGAGTATCATCCAAGACGAGTGCAAAAGGTCATTACAAAGACAAAGGAGAAAGAAAATATCAAAATGGATGTCAGAAGGGACTCTGAATATTGCACTAGAGTGCCAAGAAGCCAAGCAAAGGGAAGAATTCAAGATATTAAAGAGCTAAACAGAAGATTTCTAAAGGCAGCACTGGAAGACAAAGTAAAATATTTCAATGAAATGTGCAAGGAGTTGGAGTCAGAAAATCAAAAGGGCCAAACTAGTTCAGCATTTCTTAAGCTCACAGAACTGAAAAAAAAAATTCAAACCTCTAGTTGCTATATTTAAAGATGCCTTGATCAGAATATTTAACGGTCCAGGAAGTAGAAGATGAAAAGAGTATACAGTCATTTTACTAAATTGGCAGACACAGAAGAGTTTCATGAAACAACACATGAGCAAAAGCCTATGGTGTTGAAGGAAGAAGTTCAAGCTGATTTGAAGGAATTAGCAAAAAAATAAGGCCCCAGAAATTGATGGTATACCAATTGACATATTTCAACTAGCAGATGATGTCCTAGATGTGCTCACCAAGTTGTGTCAAGAAATCTGGAGGACAACCACCTGGCCAACTGAATAGAAGAGATCTGTGTTTGTTCTTATTCCAATGAAAGGTGATCCAACAGATTGTGGAAATTATCGAATAACATAATTGATATCACGTGCAAGCAAGATTCTGCTGAAGATTATCCAAAAACAACTGGAAGTTCAGTGACTAGTAATTAGAAAATGCAGCCTTGGTGACCGAAAATAAGCTAGAATATTGAACAATTAATGATTTCTTCATTGCAAATAACCCCAAGTTATAAACCTTTATTATATTTTCATTTTATTATGCTGTGAGTGAAAGTTTACAAATAACATTGGTTTTTCATACAGTTATTTATGCACATTTTGTTTCATAACATTAACTATAACTAAAATAATAATTAAAACTAAAAATATTATTTAAATAATTACAATTGCCAACAATTTAAAATCACTAAGGGTGTAAATCAGAGTTATTTCCTTTATAAATTCCTATTCATTATGTATGCTGAACAAATAATTAGCAAAGCTGGACTGTATGAAGAAGAATGTGGCATTGTAGGGAGACTCATCAACAGCCTGCATTATGCAGATAACACAATTTTACTTGTTGAAACTGAGGAGATACAAAAGACTTGCTAGAGAAGATCAAGGACTGTAGCCTTCATTATGTATTACATCTCAACAGTAAGAAAACAAAGGTCCTTACAACAGGATGAACCGTTAACATTATAGATGGAAAAAAGAATTGAAGCTGTCAATTATTTCATCTTTCTTGGATCAACAATCAACATTTTTGTTACCAGCAATTGGGAAAGCAGGAGAAGTATTGTTGTTGTTGTTGTTGTTATGTGCCGTCGAGTCGCCTGCGACTCATAGCGACCCTATGTACAACAGCGCTAAACTCAGCTCTGTCCTGTGCTAATCTCACCATCTCTGACACTCCCATCCCAATTATCCCAGTCACTGAATCAATCCACCTCATAGAGGGCCTTCCTCTCCTGCGCTGTCCCTCCACCCTCCCAAGCATGATGTCCCTCTCTAAGGACCGGTCTTTCCTCACAACATGTCCAAAGTATGTTAGACGGAGCCTCAGAATCCTTGCCTTCAAGGAGCCACCCGGTTTAACCCTTTCCAGGACAAATCTGTTTTTCTAGCAGTCCATGGTATTCTCAATACTCTTTTCCAGCACCACAGCTCAAAGGCATCAATTCTCCTTCTATCCTTCTTGGTCATTGTCCAACTCTCTGATGCATAACAAGTGATTGGGAAGACCAAAGCCTGTATCAGACGCACCTTAGTCTCCAAAGAGATACCATTGCTCTTCAGCACTTTGGAGAGGTCCCTAACTGCAGACTTTCCCATGGCAATGCACCTTTTAATTTCCTGGCTGCTGGTGCCAAGACTGTTGTCTGTGGAGCCAAGCAAACTAAAGCTGTGTACAATCTCAATCTCTTCACCATCCATCCTGATGCTGCCAATTGGTCCAGTGGTGAGAATCTTTGTCTTCTTGACATTGAACCTCAATCCAGATTGTAGGCTGCAGTCCTTAACACTCTGCAGCAGGCGCTTCAGGTCCTCCTCAGTTTCAGCAAGCAGGGTTGTGCCATCCGCATAACGCAGATTGTTGATAAATCGTCCACCAATCTTGACCCCACATTTCTCCTCATAGAGCCCCGCCTCCTGGATAATCTGTTCTGCATATAGGTTGAAAAGGTATGGAGATAGGATGCATCCCTGGCGTACGCCCTTCCCAATTTTGAACCATGCAGTGTTCCCTTGCTCTGTTCTGAGGACTGCCTCCTGGTCCAAGTATAAGTTTCGCATTAGAATGATCAAGTGTTCTGGGATTCCCATTCTTCTCAGAGTCAGCCACAGTTTGTTATTATATTATGAAATTCTGCTGTCAGGGACCTAACCAAAGTGCTGAAGAGCAAGGATGTTAGTTTGAAGACTAAGGTGTGTCTGTTAAGGCCACGATCTTCTCAATCACCACCACACATCTGAAAGGTGGGCAGTGAATCAAGATGACAGAAGAAAAATTTTTGCCTTTTGGGTTGTGATGCTGGAGAATAGTATAAAATTTCTCATAAACTGCCAAAAGAAAAAACAGATATATCTTGGAAAAAGTGCATCCTGTGTGCTTTTTGGAGGCAAAGATAATGAAACTTCTTATCTCATACTTTGGACATGTAGCTAGGCAAGGCTATTTCTTGGAAAGGGGCATCATACTTGGAAAGATGGAGGATCAGCAAAGTAGATGAGGGTGTTCAATTAGATGGATTGGCATGGTGACATCAGCAATGTAGTGTGTCAGAGGTTGGCACAATTTAGAGCAGAGGTCAGCTTGGCTGTTCATAATTTGCTGAGTCAAATGCAGCTCAATGACACCTAAAAACAACAAATGATCCCACTACTGTATACTGCTTTTCCCTTCACCTATTTAAATAAGTATCTCATTCACTCCAATGGAGTTGGAACTGACTTATAGCTGACCCTCTAGTGGGTTTCTGAGGCTGTAAATCACACAAGAGGATATTGTTCCCTTGGAACTTGGAGTGTATTTGAACTGCCTGCCTTAGGGATGGCAGCAGAACTTCTTTCTTGCCCTCTGGACTACTAGAGCTCCCAATATTATCAGTTTTCGGAGCTCTGGTGACGTAGTCCATAGAGAGTTGCATGACTAACCCAAATATTCAGCACCTCTCTGGTGGTCCAAATACATCAGGAGCCTCAAAATAGTGCATAATCTCCATCTATGCTCTTTACAGCTTCTGAAAACCCTTTGTAGGATCAACTGTGAGTTATTTTCAACTCAGTGAAACTAGGTTGTCTTTTTTTTTTTACTCCCCTCTTTCTCTTTTTCTAACCCTGAAAACTTATAAGATCTGGTGAAACAAGAATGTTTCATCAAGTTCTACTTTTCCCAAGTTTCACTGTATGCACCATTGACATGTAAGTGAAGAAAAAGGGGGAGAAATGGAAAAGAAGAGATAAAGAAGAAATATATAGAGGAAGAAGAGAGCAAAATAATAAAACAGAAGAACACTATAGAAATGTAATAGATTACTTCCAAGACTTAGTGACATACGTCTGCTGATGTTCATGTCCCCGGAAAACTACTGCTTAGATGAATTGAAACTTAACATGTATCACTTACATAATATGGCAAAAAAGAAATAATTTTGTTGCCTCTATCTGTAGCTGGGTCATCAATGGAGTCTCTTTTGAGAAACACTCATGTTTAAGGCTCTAATCATAACTGTCCATCAAATTATCAAATGTAAAGATTAAGTAAATGAGGGAGCTCTGTTGGTCTAGTGGCAAGAAGCTGTGTTGCAATCCTGAAGGTGCTCAGTTTGAATCCACCAGATGTTCCACTGGAGAAGGAGGGGCAATCTCCTCCTCCTGTGCCAGTCAGATCCAATTTGACAGTGCACAGCAAGAAAGAAGAAGGGGAAAAAGAATAAGTAAAGGAATAAAAGATCCCTTAATTGTTTCCAAGGCCATCAGTTACATGAAAAAGATTGTCTATCCTTCTCTCATGGAGTTTTTGGTGAATGCAAACTGCTAGAGAGGCAGTTTTTGTGTTAGCACACTGCAATACCATACACGGTATTTCTGAATTCTAAAAATCACATTACCACTTCATCAAATGTAATCATCATATTTATAAAACCTGGTTAAAGATTTGCACAATAAAATTTTCATTTGAAATTTGCTTTTATATTTTAAAGTATTTTATTACGGACAAAAATTAATTTTTTTGCACACCCCAACTTTAGGATTTGGTTATGAAAATGTGATAATACTCTGCTAATAAGAGAAATAATTTTAAGATATCTTTATTCTACCAAGTGGTATATACACAAAATTAGTTCTTTCTTACAAATGCCTAAAAATGTTTATGAATGCTAAGTAGCACTGTGTATGGGGTTGTACACAATTCAAGGGACAGACAATATAAGCACTGATAGTACTGACAAGACAGAGTACAGATTAGGTTTTGTTGACTTTGCCAACCATGATTGGGGCCACACAAGAGTGTGAGAATGCATAGCCAACTGGCATTTGTAGCAGAATGTCAAGATGACACAAGTAGAACTGTAGTGAATTAGAAATTAATATATTGAAATTAAGGCCTTGTCAATTTAGAAGAGAAAATGGATACTGACTAATTAAGGCAGATTCTTTCACCAGTTTTAACAAAATATTATATTCTTCTCTTATTTTCCAATCCATTATATTCTACTATATTTCCACTTTAGACTTCAGTGAGTGTTAGGACATACTTTGTCTCAAATCTCTTCACTTTTAAAAGCATAAAAGTCTTTCAAACTACAGTGACCTAGGATAGAAATTCATACCTAATTTTTAATGGTAATAATATTTACTGATTCTGATATTTAAAGAAGCCCAGAATCTAGAGAAGAATGTAAACAAATAAGGATGATACATTGTTATGAATGCAACAACGGTGGCTTGTGCAAAGAACAGACTTATCAACAATAAATATATAACAAATTCTTTTGTCCACATTACCCAGATCAGTCATTATTGGACATGTGCATGAGTGTTCCAGATGGACAAGTGGTGAGTCAAACATTCCAAAGAGAGTGAATAACATTTGCAAGGACAGGAAGCTAAAATAGCAAAATATTTGATATTTGATAAGTTATATAGCTAATTAGGAGGATAGTAGAAAATAAAGAATCACATAAAATGATTTATATTTCATATCAAATAATTTTAACTATAGGCAATAAGAAGATAATTAGTGCTTACAGTGGAAAAGAATCATGATCATCTGAAAATTATAAAATTGTAGCCAAGAGCACAAGACATATGCATAATAAATATTGAAGAAGGCTCTTAATTTCTGTGTAAATTTATCAGATGAATGGAACTTTCTAAAAATAAAATCCTTATACATATGCAAAAACTTTTCTAACAGGGTAAAAAGGAAGCCAAAAACTGGGGGAAAAGTATTTGGTAATGACAAGGCTGAGAAGGACTTATATCTAGAATTTATAGAATACTTGAGCACCAAATACAAGATAAAGGTAAATAACCCAATTGAGAAATGGGCACAGAATATGAAGACACTTCACCAAAGAAAGAATACATTCAGACAATGAACAAACACATGCCGAAATGTTCAAACTTTTTAGTTCTAAGAGAGATGCAAGTCAAAACAACTATGAGATACCAGCTCACTCCAGTAACAAAAGCAAATTCAATAGAGCAGCAAGCAAAAAATGCTGGCAAGGTTATGAAGAAACGTGAACCCTTATTCACTGTTGGTAGTAGTGTAAAATGGTGCAACCACTATGGAAGGC
>NW_006399835.1:6432884-6435209 GCF_000299155.1 Elephantulus edwardii | reverse complement strand
CTGTTATAAAACAAGACTGAATGGGGATTAAGGGGAAACTGAAAAGACAGGATAAATCATGTGCGCCACATTCAAACAGATGAGGGAGAGAACTATATAAAAAGAATATATGATTATATATTATTGCATTAAAAGAGTCCAGAATAAAAAAGGCATAGTAAAGTGGATGGGGGTGTCATGGTTCTGTATAATAATGAAATTTTTTTCCCCAAAGAAAAAAAGCAAATGGGGGTGGGGCAGGGAGGAAAATGTGCAACAATAAATGAATGGAAAGCTACATTCTCTCATTGGCCATCTACTTCCGAAATATAACAGGCCTTCAAAAACCCTACGTACAGCTTTCTGAGGAAGCACTAAACTGCCTTCCAGAATGGTTGTACCATTTTACAATATCACCAACAATATATAAGAGTTCCTTTTTCGTCACATCCTCTCCAGCATTTATTACTTACTGTGCTGTTAAATTTTGCCACTGTAGCTGGAGTGAGATGGTACCCCGTTATGACTCAGCTATTCCACTACTTAGAATATATCCTAAGAAAGTGAGAACTGAGTCACAAATGGAGACTTGTACACCAAAATTCAAAACATCTTAATTCACCAATGCAAGAACATAGAAACAGCCCAGATGTCCAACCACAATGAATGGATTGAGAAATTATGGTACATTCACACAAGGAAATACTACACAGCACACAGGAGCAATGATTCTGTAAATTATTACCTAACTTGGGAGGGACTAGAGAACATTACGTTGAGTTAGCTAATTCATTACTACAAGGACAAATATTGTATAAAACCATTATTGTACAATGTGCATAAGAACCCAAGGGGGGGGAGTGGAAACAGAGGGGTGAGATTAATCATGGATTTGTACAATTTGATGGTGGTGTGAGGGAAATTGGAAGAATCTGTTCTGGAAAATAATGTATTCAAATTTTGTAAATAAATTAGTATAAGAAATCTTTTCAAAAAAAATTAAAATCCCTGTGTACAATAGAGCACACTTAGAGTATACAAACAAATGTGGCAACTGAGGCTGAGCCCTCAAATTTGGAAAAACAAAGGAAGAAGAACAGTTGAAAGGAGAAACTAATGATTAGAAAGTGCAATGTAAGAAGGATGAATGAGGGCAAATGAAACATAACAATAACAACAAGAAGACTCCAGGAATTGATGGGATACAAATTGACATGTTACAGCAAACAGATGAAGCCTTGGATGTGCTTACCAGTCTATGCTAAGAAATTTGAAAAACAGCTACGTGGCGATTGAATGGAGAAGATCTTCATGTATTCGCATTAAATAAAAAAGAATGAAGGAAGAAATCATTGAATTAATAGCACATGTAAGTTAAAATCTTCCTGAGGATCATTCAAAACCAGCTAGAACAGTACATAGATAGAGAACTACCAGAAGTCTAAGTAGAATTTAGAAGAGGCCATGGCACCAGAGATATCATTGCTGATGTCAGATGGATCCAGGCTGAAAGTAAAGAAAATTGAAGAATGTCTATTTATGGTTAATTAACTATGTAAAGGCATTTGACTATGTGGATTGTCATAAATCATGGCAAACATTGAGAAGAACTGGAATTCCAGAACATTTAATTGTTCTCATGTGAAACCTATTCCTAGATTAAGATAGTCTAAAATTGAGCAAAGTTTAAAATTAAGCATCATATAGTGTCTTTCCTTGTTCTCTGTGATGGTTTTTACTCTGAAGTATATTTTACTGAGGATTAATATATGAGTCGTACTCACCTCAGTGGTACCTAGCTACAACATTTTTCTGGTTTTCATTTGCTTGTTATATTTTCCCCAACCTTTTGATATTTAGTATTGACTTTATTTTCACTTTTCATATTTGTCTTTGGTAGATATCATTTTGACAGATTCTAGTTTTGTACCCAATGAGCTACTTTTTTTTCTCTTCACTGGTGCATTTAAACTGTTCATATTCAGTATGATTATTCAAAGACAATATTACTGCTATCATATTGTTGGGTGCGCGCGCGCGCGTGTGTGTGTGTGTGTGTGTGTGTGTGTGTGTGTGAGATCTTGCGGGTTATTTTGAACCATTCTACTTTTCTTTGTTATCTCATAAGAAAGGATTTCCTTTAGAATTTCTTGCAGTTGGTCTTATTTTCACAAACTTCCTTAGTTTCTGCTTTTCTAAGAATGTCTTGATCTCTCCATTAAAGTTGATGGACATTTTTGCTGCATATAGCATTCATAACTGAAAGTTGTGTCCTTTCAGTGTTTGATAAAAGTCATCTCACTATCTTCTTATTTCTGCTGAGATTTTGGCATTTAATCTTGTTTG
>NW_006399835.1:6429701-6431824 GCF_000299155.1 Elephantulus edwardii | reverse complement strand
ACTTCAGATCTTCCCAGTGTTATAAGTCTCCTGATTTCCTGTCCACTCTTACCAAGTATATTGATTGTGGATCCAAATGAAGTTGTTGACAATTTCAATCTTTCGCCATCTGTTGTCATGCTGCATATTGGTCTGGTATTGAGAATTTTTGTTTTCTTGATGTTGAGATTCAATCCATATTGAAGGCTACAGTCTTTGTTCTTTTACTTCAAGCCCTTCAAGTCCTTCTCACTTTCAGCAAGCTAGGTTGTGTCAGCTGCATAATAAAGGTTATATACGAATCTTTCTCTGATCCTGATGTCACATTCTTCTTCATAAAGTTCAGTTCTTGAATAATGCTCAGCATACAGATTAAATATGTATGGAGAAAGGATACAATCATGATACATACCTTTCTGTATTTTGAAGCAAGTAATGTTTCATTGTTCTGTTCACACAACAGCGTACATTTTCTTTGCTTATAGATATTTGCAATTCTTCAAGTTTTTCTTTGGCCCATTGGAAATAATCATTGCGCATTACTTTCTCAATATCCATTGATTCTGTGTTTTGATCACTTCTTTTTTAGTGATATCTTGCTTTGGTTTTATATGGCGTTTAAGGTAGTCTGCTTCTTCTGTGTCATTACTGTGATTTGATTTTTTTTCTTGCCTGGAGTTATATCAGGCGATCTTGACAGGAGAGCTCAATGCTCCTGAAGAGAGGAGGTCAACTCATCCTGCCTGAGGGTGTCTGGGTCCCTGGGATCACAAGAAGACTTACATCAATTGGAAAGCTCAATACTCCAAGGAGTGGAAGGAAATACACCATGTCTCTAGTCCATGCTCTCTGGTTCTGTTGCAAAGTTTGCTGAGGTTGGGGAACCCACAAGGAAATGAACTTTGCTCTGCCTCTGGTCTTTGTTGTCTCTGGTCTCATGGCTTGTGGCAATGTTCACCACAGCTGAGAAGCCCACCAGGAAGAGAACTGTCTCTGTCCTGGGGTTTCGGGGAAGTTCTCTGCACCTGGGGAGCTCACTACAACACATCTTTTATTGCCTTTATTTATATTTACTGTCAAACTCTCAGATACATATCAAGTAATTGAGAGAACTATTGCTTGCATCAGGGACACTTTAGTTAGTCTTTAAACTGATATCCTAGCTCTTTGGTACTTCAGAGAGGTAATTCCCTGACCGCAGACTTTCCTCAATGCAACATGTCTTTTGATATACTGCCTGCTAGTGGTAAGGTTGTTGATTACGGATCCAAATAAGATGAAATAAGATGAAGTCATTGACAATTACTATCTTTTCTCTATCATGATGTTGCTTATTGGCTCAATGGTGAGGATTTTTATTTCTTGATGCTGGAATGTAATCCATACTTAAGGCTGTTGTCCTTGATCTTTTGCAGCAAGTGCTTCAAGTTCTCCTCACTTTCAGCACGCAATGCTGTGTCATATACATATTGCAGGTTGTTGATGAGTCTTCCTCTGATCTTGATGCCACATTCTTCTCCATAAAGTCCAGTTTCTCAAATTATTTGTTCAGGAAAGGGAATAAGTTTAACCTCGTAAAAATTCTCTTTCCCTAAAGATCTGACCAAGATCCAAATTCAGTCATTTGCCAGTGGTCTTTCTCCCTTCCTGGAACTTATGAGAACTTGGTAAACACTAGCAATCCCCTTTGTCTTTCTAGGATTTGCAGAACATTGACAAATAATTCCACCTCTTTTGACTATCAAGATATATGAGAAGAAAGAACAGTGATGGCAGGTACTGGCCCTAAAAATACACAATACATACAAGCTCTACTAGGACTCCCCCTAAAAGCCTCCACAGAGCTAGGGTCAGTGCAGATCTTGCTAGCTTGACAACTAAATAAACTCTGAGCATCCATATCTTCTGTCCCTGGTCATTATTTTAGTCTATCTTTACAAATATATCTTGAGACATCTTCACTACTCTGTCAATATCCCTAATATCCTTGTTGTTATTGTTGTTTGCTGTCAACTCAGAACTGACTCATAGTTGAACCTCTAGGGTTATTTAGGAGGCAGTATATCTCATAGGGGGAGATTATCCATACTCATCCTATGAAACATCTGGTGGGTTTGAACCACATGCCTTTGGAATTGCAGCAC
>NW_006399835.1:6426529-6429241 GCF_000299155.1 Elephantulus edwardii | reverse complement strand
TTTTCAGTGCTGCATAGTATTCCATTGTGTGAATATGCCATTTTTTAATACATTCATTTGTTGATGGGCACTTGAGTTGCTTTCATCTCTTTGCTATTGTGAATAATATTTTGTAATTTTCTTTGTATAGGTCTTTTGTGTCTCAAGTTAGATTTCTTCCCAAGTATTTAATTTTATTTTAGCTATTGTAATTGTTATTGTTCTTCTTACCTACATTTTTCTATTCTCTTTGCCACTGTAGAGAAATCCAATTGATTTTGCATATTTATCTTACACCTTGCTACTTTGCTGAATTGATTGACTAAACCCAATAGTTTTCTCACTGACTCTTTAGGATTTTCTCAATATACTATCATATCATCTGCATATAGAGATAGTTTTACCTCCACTTTGTCAGTTTGTATACAGTTCCTGTTATCAAGGAACTCTTTACTCTCTGTCCCTTGAGAACGATGTTGGCTCTTGGTTATGAGTGTATACTTTAGAGTATGTTGAGGATATTCCCCACTATTCCTATTCATTGAGTATTTTAATCAGAAAGTATTATTGGATTTTGTCATAGATCTTTTCTGCATCATGTGGTTCTTATTCTTTGCTTTGTTAATGTGATGATTTACATTAATTGCGTGTGTTTGTTTTTTGTGGGGTTTTTTTTTTATGTTGAACCATCCTTGCATACCTGTTGTGAATCCTACTTGCTCATAGTGAATTATTTGTTTGATGTATTGTTGGATTCCATTGATCAGAATTTTCTTGATGATTTTTTTATCTATGTCCATGAGAGATATTAACCTACAGTTTTTCATTTTGGTGTTGCCATTCCCTGACTTTAGTATCTGGGATATGTTCCATAGAATGAATCTGAAAGTATTTTATCCTTTTCTATTTTCTGAAATACTTTATGTATCATTTGCGACAGCTCTTCTCTGAATGTTTGGTTGAATTCACTTGCAAAACATCTGGTCCAGGACTTTTTTTAGTTGGAAATTGTTTTATGACCTGCTCAATTTCTTCTTTTGCAATAGATCTGCTCAGGTGTTCTATTTCAGTCTTTGTCAGTTTGGATAGATTGTGAGTTTCTAAGAAGTTGCTAATTTCCTCTAGGTTTTCAAATTTGTTTGGGTACAGTTATTCAGAATATTTTATTGTCAGCTTTTGAACTAATTATCAAAGTTTAAAGCTAAGCATAAGGGGGTGTTTAATCCCAGTTTGTGTGTTAGTTATCATGGGCTAAGAGTACTAATAAAGTCACATTAGTGGAATATTTAGAGTAGGACCTTTAGTTTAGCTTTTTGTGGCTTAGATCTAGTTCAAATGTATTAATTTTTTTTCCTTAACCACACTTTATGCCAGCTATTATTAATTTGGGTTAATCATATGACCACAGTGGCTGGCACAAGATTTACCAACTTCTGTTGGTATGGCTTAGTCAAACTTTTCATTTATTGCTTAATTTTTATTACTGCTAAATCCAGCGAACTTGAGGCTAAGCAAGGAGTGAGCTACAGTAAAGTGAGTGATACCAGCTCCTTGGGAGATCGTTCAATGGGTTAGACAAGTTGAAGAGAATTTTCACTGGGAGGTGGATACTTGCATGTATAAGCCTATCAACAATTTATAATAAGGCCAAGGTCAAGCCTCTGTGTTTATGGAATTGTGGAAAAAACTCAGCTAGCCATTTTCAGTGACTTGCTTTGTAAATTAAGCTACATTAACTTTTCCTTTTCTGTTTTTACAATCTAGGAACATAGCTCTTAAAAAGAAAATTAATTTATTTAAGTAGCATAATAGTATTAGATGAAAATGAAGTTAGGTTTTTAAGTTAGGGAAATTAAAGGTAATTGAAGTAGTTAGAGTAGAAATTTAGCTCTTTGTATCCTACATTTCTGTTGGTGCTATCTTGTTTTGGGGGTTTGACAAGATGTAAAGTGTCTGTAGTGATCTAATTTAGGCTATGTAAGGGGGTTAGATGGGTTTGTGTAAAGAAACATTTGGTACTAGAAATTATGGATATGGGTGTGGTGTACATATACATATATATACGTATGTGTACTCATATGATTTGAACCATGTACGTTCGGGATTGTAGCACCACTTCTTACCACTAGGCCACCAAAGCTCAACAGTACCTTAGAAGACCAAACATAACTGTTTTTTTTTTGTTTCCTTTTGTTTGTTTGTTTTTCTTTTATGAAACGCTTCTTGCTGATCTTCTCTGTATCGTTCCAATTTTAGTATATGTGCTGCCGAAGTGAGCACCAAACATAATTGTTTTAAACCTCTATGCTCTAACCTAAGATATAAACTTTGTTAACTTTATTGTGTCAATTAACAAATATGTCATTTACTATGATAATCTCAAAGCTCATTTGTTGTTGTTGTGTACGTTAGCGTCAGAAGTAACCCAAACATGACTCTCCAATAGGTTTTCAGAGGCAGTTAATTACATGGTAGGAGATTGTCCATCCTTCTCCCATGGAATAGCTGGTGACCTAGAACTGCATGCCTTTGGACTTGCAGCCCAACTTCTTGCCACTAGAACAAGAGAGCTCCCTATATCATTTAGTAAAATAATTCCAAAAATTATATAGGTGTATCTAAGAAGTCTCTTTAGTTAAGCCTCCTGAATGGATTGAGATTTATATGTATACAAAATATGTAAGATATACATGTGTTGTTGTTGTTGTTGTTATGTGCCGTCGAGTCGCCTGC
>NW_006399835.1:6407715-6423179 GCF_000299155.1 Elephantulus edwardii | reverse complement strand
TTTTTTCCTTCTTCAATTACCTGGGGGTGATGGGAGGGGTCTCTAAGCTCCCCAGCCTTCAGCTTGTCAGATGCCTACCCCTTCCTCTGTGCGGCCAGCCGGAACAATATACATGTAGTGAAAGATATATCTATATATCTACCCACCCATATTTTTATCTATATGCTGCTGTTGTTGTTGTCGTTATGTGCCATCGAGTCGCTTGCGACTCATAGCAACCCTATGTACCCTAAACTCTGCTCTGTCCTGTGCCAATCACACTGTCTCTGATATACCCATCTGATTACCCCAGTCGCTGAATCAATCGTCCTCTCCAAGGACCTGTCCCTCCTTACAACATGTCCAAAGTATGTTAGATGGAGCCTCACAATGCTTGCCTCCAGGGAACCGCCCGGTTTAACCCTTTCCAGGAAGAATCTGTTTGTTTTCCCAGCAGTCCATGGTACCCTCAATCCTCTACATGGATTTATATTTAAATATAGTTTTTAATAAATATGTGTTTATGTATAGTTTTATGTATATGCAGTTCACACAAACATATACATACATATGATTATAGATGTTCTTATACATGTCTATGCATTTACTCATATATGTCTTTCTAGATCCACATATGCATCCATATTTGATCACTTTATCACATCTATATTTTTTTTAGTTTTTCAACTGTTACTATCAAATTATGAGTTATCATTTGCCACCAAGTCACTTTCAGCTCAAAGCAACTCTAAGCATACTAGTTGTGAACCATCTCCTATTCTGAGCCAATCTCAGTATCTCTGACACTCCTACTGTCATTATTGTGTCAATTCCATCTACTCCAGGGTCTTCCTCTATTACACTATTTTTCCACTCTTGCAAGTATGATATCCTTCTCCAAGAACTGGTCCCTTCTAGTAATATGCCCAAAATATATAAAACAAAGCTTCAAAATCATTGCCTCCAAGAAGAAATTTAGTTTCACTCTTTCCTGAACAAACTTGTTTCTTCTCTTGGAAGTCCATGGTATGTTCAATACTCTTCTCCAGACCAGAACTGAAAGGCATAGATTGTTCTTCTGTCAATTTTAGTCATTGTCAAGCTCTCTGATGCATAGTAAGCAATTGTGAAGACCACGGCCTGTATCAGGCACATCTTAGTTTCCAGATGGGCATAATTTCTCATTAGCACTCTGGAGCGGCCTCTGACAGTACATTTTCATAATACAATTCATCTTTTGATTTACTGAATGCTGGTGTCAAGAGTGTTGATTGTGAAACCAAGCAAGCTAATATTATTAACAATCTCAGTCTCTTCATCTATCATGATGCTGCCATTTGGCCCATTGGTGGTGAGAATCTTTGTCTTCTTGATGGTGAGGACTGCAGTCCTTGACCTTTCACAGGAAATGTGTCAGGTCTTCTTCAGTTTCTGTGAGCAAGGTTGTCATCTGTTAGAAGTTGTGATATAATACTAAAGGCACATGGTTCAAATTCACCAGCTGCTCCATGAAAGAACAATTGACAATCTATTCCCTTTTGATTAACTAGCTCAGAATACTGGCTGGAGGGTCATCTATGGGTAAGTTCCATCTCAAGAGTACACAACAAGTAGTAATGGACTCCAACTCATAGGAACCCTATGTAAAATGGAAGAAATTGTGTCAATCTTGTGTCATTCTCACAATCTCTGTTGTGCCTACATCCATTTTTTAAAGTCTCTGCATCAATCAAGCATGCTTCTTAATATCTTTATTTACATTTTTCAAGTTGTACTATTTACCTGTGTATAATCTTTTCATTATCAAATAAGGAAAGCGTGTTTAATTTTGCCAAATCTTTTCCTCTGTCAATTGATATAATCATGTAATTATTTTCTTCTGTTTTATTTATGCAGTCAATTGCACGGCTTTATTTTCTAATGTTGGATCAATCTTGAATCCCTGATACTCATATCACTTCACCATTGTGTATTATTTTTTCATATGCTGGTTTTGAAAAATTATTTCTTATCTCATTAACTAGAATTTTGATAATTTGGAATCTATATTCATTAAGGATATTAGCCTGTAGTTTTACTTCTTAGTGTCATCTTTCTCTGGTTTAGCTGTCACAGTTATGCTGGCTTTATAGAATGAATTAGGGAGTATGTCTTATTTTTCAATTATATGAAAGTTTGAGTAGAATCAAATGCCAAATGTTATCTGGTGGAATTTTTCAATGAATTATAACTGTCACAGTTATGCTGGTTTTATAGAATAAATTAAAGAATATGTCTTACTTTTCTATTTTATAAAAGTTTGAGTAGAATCAAATGCCAAATCTAATTTGAATGTTTGATGGAATTTTTCAATGAAAAATTTTGAAATAGGATTTGTTTTTTCTTAATTGTGTTTTTTTTATGAGCTCTTTGATTTATCATTGTGTTATTGATTTATTGACATTTTCCACCTCTCTTTGTGTTCATTTGTGTAGGGAGTTTGTTTCTAGATGTTTGGCCACCACATCTTTTAGATTTTCAAATTTATTGGAGTATAATTTTCCATTATATTCTATTTTAATCTTTTTTAAAAGTACTTTTTTCCTTTTTAGTTATCATTGCATATTTCCTTCTCCCCTTTCCATCTCCCCCCTCAGCCCACCTCACAATGCATCCCTTATTCCAGATTGTTGTCATACATATAATTCGTAATCGTATATTCCTTTTGGACAGTTCTTCCACTCATCTGTTCTATGACAGTTTTAATTATCTATCTACTATTTTCCCATTCTCTACCTAACCCCTGACCCCCATCTGTCCTGTTTTATAATTCTATATTTTATTATGCAGTATTTGTCTCTTCATAATCAGGAAATTTCACTCAGCATAACGTTCTCCAACCTCCCTCCCCACATGGTGTATTGTTTTACAAGTTCATTATAGTTCAATACTATATAATATTTAATTGTGGGAATATGCCATAGTTTTTCTAACAATTCATTTTTTAAGGGGCATTTGGGTTGCTTCTATCTCTTTGCTATTTTGAATAACAACAATACACAATACACAATAACAACAATACAATGGGTGTGCATACATATTTTGATTTGTGGCCCTGGCTGCTTTAGAGTATATTTCCGGTAGTGGAATTGTTGAGTCAAATGACATTTCTATTTCCAAATTTTTGAGAAGGTGCCATACTGCCTTTCCATAGTGGCTGTACCATTTTACATTTGCACCAGCAATGAATATAAGTTCCAATCTCTCTACAAACTTGCCAGCATTTGTTGTTTGCTGCTTTGCTAAACTTTGCTATTGTTGCTGGGATAATAAGATAGCTTGTCATTGTTTTAATTTGTACCTCTTTAATAGCTAGAGATTTTGAACATTTCTTCATGTGTATGTTTGCAATGTCTGACTGTCTTCTTTGTTGAAGTGTCTATTCATATCCTGTGTCCATATTGTGATTGGGTTGTTTATTGTTTTATTGTTGAGGCATTAGAGTATTCTATAAATTTTAGATGTACATCCCCTATCAGATATGCCATTGTCAAAATTCTGCCCCCCCACCTCAGTCTGAGGGTTTCCTTTGTACTCTGTTGGAGAGGATTTTTCTTATGCATAGAGATTTGATTCTTAGAAGGTCCCAATCATCTATTTTATTATCTCCTGTTGCAGGTTTTTCCTTATGCTGCTCTGAACTAGAGCTTTGAGAGTTTTTCCAAGCTTTTCCTTGATTAATTATATAGTCTTTGATTTTTGTTCTAGGTCCTTGATCCACTCTGAGTTGATTTTTGTGTAGGTTGTGAAATGTGGCTCTTGCTTAAATTTTCTGCAGATTGTTTTCCAGTTTTGCCAAAACCACTTATTAAAGAGACTATCCATTCGCTATTTAACTGATTTTTGTCTCCTTGTCAAAGATCAGTTGATGAGCTGATTTTCATAGATAGATGAGCTGATTTCTGGGTCCTCAATTCTATTATACTGATGTATGAGTGTGTTGCTGTACCAGTTTAATCCTGTTTTATCTCTATTTGATCTGTCATAATGTTGACCATCTCATTTGTTATTTTGATTACTTGGTTATTTGCATTCTCTCTGTATTTGGTCAGTGGATTGCTGATTACATTTATCTTCCCAACAAAACCAACTTTTGTCTTGCTCACTTCTTTGCATTTTCTACTTCAGTTATACATCTGCTCTTGTCTTCATTATTTCCTTTTCTCCTGTGAGTGTAGGCTGCTTTTGCTGGTCCTTTTTTATTTGTTCGGGTTGCAGGGTTAAATTATTAACTCAATTCCTTTCTTATTTCATAATGTGTTGATTTAATGCCATAAATGATCCTCCAAGCATTGGTTTTGTTGTGCCTCAAAGAGTTTAGAATGTTTTAGCTTCATTGTCATATAATTCTAATAATTTTTTTCAAGTGTCTTTTTCAGTATCTTCTATAATCGGTAGTTTTAATGTTTTAGCCAATGTCCATATATTTCAATATTCTATTATTTATTTCAGTTTATACTGTTATGACAGTACAGATATGTTCATTGTTTTACTTTTTATGAATATTCTTAAGATGTTTTATGATCTAAAATAATGGATTATTCTGGAGAAAATGTGTACTGTAAAGTTGTAGAGTGGTGTGTTCTGCATATGTCTATGAGGTATAATTACTTATTGTGTTATTTAGAAAATCAGTACCTTTGTTGATTTTTCCTAGTTTCTTAGTCTTTATTTAAAGTGGTATTTTTTAAAATCACCTGTAATTAGAGAATTGTTTATTCTCTTTTCTTTTCTGTACCATTTAATTTGTATATTTTGTCACTCTGAGTATATAAGTATTTATCATGGCTATATGCTCTTGGTAGATTGACATTTTAATCTTTATATATTGCTCATGCTTACCTTCTATAATGTATTTTAAATTAAAATCTATCTTCATCACCATTTTAAAAAATATGTGTTTATTGTTTATTCAAATTTTCCACATTTTCCTTTATCATGTTTCATACAATTATTCTTATATATTTTGTTTTGTAAAATTTATCACCATTAGACTATGCTCACCATTACCCCCTGTTTTTAGGTTCGTGCCTGATCTTTTCCATTTCCTTTAAGCCCTCTCCCCACTCACCCACCAGATAGTACAACTCTGTGATTTCCCCCATACGTATCTTCACACCTCTGCTCCCAATTCCTTCCCCTACCACCCCCAGACCCTCATACACATTTTACCAGTTATGCTATTTTTACAATAATAATCTTATGTAATTTTTATCCTTATGAGACTGAGTTAATTCACTCAGCATAATGCTTTCTTGTCTCCTCCAATTTTTTGTTGTTTGTTTTTTGTTTTTTTTTTCTCCTCCAATTTACATAATATTTTTCAAAATCGTTGCTCCTGAGTATTCTGTAGTACTCCATCATGTGAATGTACCAAATTTCTCAATCTATTCAGTTGTGGTTGGACATTTGGACAATTTCCATGTTCTTGCCATAGTGAATAACACTGTTATGAACTTAAGGGTACACATCTCCATTTATGTCTCAGTTCTAATTTCCTTGGGGTATAAGAAAAAGTCTGATAGCTCAAAATGGGCAAAAACATGGAAAGACTTTTCAAAGAAAAAAACAGTTCAATGACCAACAGACATGTGTAGAAGTGCTCTAAATCATTGGCAATAAGGGTGATGCAAATCAAAACCACAGTGAGCTACCATCTCATCATTGTAGCAATGGCAAAGTTTAGCAGTAAAACAAGTAATAAATGTTGGAAAGGCTATGGAGAGGTTAGAACTGTCATACACTGTTGGTGGGATTGTAAATGATATAACCACTCTGGAAGGCAGTTTGGTGTTTCCTCAAAAAGATAAAAATAGAAACGCATATGATTTAGCTATTTCAATACTATTTTCTTGATATATTTTTCCACCTTTTAATTTTTATCTTATGTTATGTCTGTGTTTAAAATGTGTCTCTTCTGGCAACATATTCTAGGCCATTTTTTATTCTTTTAATCACTTCTGCAACTTTCAGCCCCTTGACTTGTACATTTACAATTTCTTTCAGTGCAATTATTGGCAGCTATGAAATTACTGTTCATATTTACGGGGGAAATGTATTGTCAATAGTTTCAGTATTCTGATTTGTTTTTAGTGCTGAGTTCTTTTCGTTTGCAAACTTTCTTTTTCATTTTCTTTATTAATTTCTTATTTCTTGCATTTTAAAACAATTTTCCCTTTTTGTCTTTATGGTTACACTGGCATTTACCTTTATCTGCCTAAGTTATAAACAGTTTTTTATACACTGATAGTGCCTTAACTTCATCTTCCAATGAAAGTTCTGTAACTATGCCATTTAGCTCCTTTTACTTTAGAAGCTGTCATCTTTAGTTCCATTTTTAGATTTGAAGCCTTGAGTTACTTTTGAGAATTCATTATTTGAATTTTTATTCAGTAGTGCCATAATATGTAGTACATCCTCATTTCAGGCAGTTGTTTGATGTCATTGATGATCTCTCTGAGGGATTTCATTTAACATTTATTGTTAAGTTTTCACTAGTTTTTTTTTTAATTCTTTTAATTTTTGTGCGTGTCCTGCTGTCATAATTATTTTTCTAGGAAAATATTACTGGATACATAATTTTTGGTTTGCCAGGATGTTTGGTTTTTGTTTGTTTGCATGTTTGTTTGTTTGTTTTTCTTTCAGTGTTTCATATATGTCAGCCTATTGCCTTCTTGCTTGCGTGGGTTCTTCTGGAAATTCAGAGCTTTGTCTTGTTGATTCTCCCTTGTAGTTGATATTTCATTTTCTCAAGTTATTATCAGAATTCTTTGTTTTTCTTGGTTTTTTATATTTTGATTATTGTAATTTGCTTGATGAGTTTCTTTAGGGGTCTGTCTTAAAAGTAGTTTACTTATATCTTTAAATGGAATTCTTCAAGTCTTTAATTATGTTTGTCTTATGTTAATAAATCTCCCACAAATGTCTCTGAAATATGTATAATTATGCATAAATTATTACTCTTAGCTTATGATCTCTTAGTTAATTTTCCTTAGTTTTTTCATACTTTTCATCAAGCAAATTAGTATTCAGTTCTTTGCCTTCTAGTTTACTAATTTTTTACTCAATTCAATTCTACTTTTATATCATTCTATTATCCATTTTTGATATTTTGTTGATCTTTTTAATTTCTTTTTTGTTTTCTAAGAAATTATTTATTTGTAATTTTATTCTTGTGCTGTTTTCTTGAGTTCTTCTAATATGTTTTGGTCTGATTCCTTGATCTTTTTAGGGGTTTTGTATATGTATTTTGTGGTTCTTGTCAGATATTTATTCTCATTTCTTCACCAAAATGACTTTCTTGCCCTTCATTTATCTCATTCACTTGATCCATTTTATCTGTTTCTTTACATGATTTGTTTTTATATGCTGTCTTCCTGGCATTAAGTTTGGTACTAGTAATTGGTACATTCTATGGATGTTAGGGCAGATTACATATTATCTTTATTATCCTGTATATCATGAGAGGGTTCTATTTTGGGCTTCTTTGTTATTGTTGTTGTTTTGTTTGTTTATTTGGTTTTTTATTTATATGGATCTAAAAATACATAATGGTAAGAAGCTGCAAACTCTAAGGCACATTATTTAAATACACAAGCTGCTTCACAGAAGGATGGGCAATCTCTTCCTCTTATGCTATTTACTGCCTCTGAAACCCCACTAAAGGGTCAGTGATGAGTTGGTTCCAACTTAATGGCACAAAACAACAACAAGGGCGTAAGATACCATTTTTATAAATTTCTACAACCAATCCAGTGAGTATACAGGAAACCACCAACTGTTAAAACTTATTTTGCTCACTTTATGGGATTGATAATGTCTTCTCATAGATGACAATAGGACCTAATTTCTACCAGTTAATTTAAGTCTAATTTACCGCTGAATAATGAGAGTGGAAAAAAGAAAAGGGGAAGTCCCACAAACCTTGTTTTAAGCTGATAACATTCTGTAGGAAGAATATAATTTTCAACTGAAAGGAAATATGTCAGAATATTTTCTATAGAAATAAATATATCACAGGACTAATTTTTTTGTACAGCCCAGAAGAATTGCCTATTAGTCTTTTTTTTTTAAATATAGAGACAGTTTCCATCATTTTCTGAAAGTTCAGTGATTTATTTAACAATATCTTTAAATCTTAGCATTTTCTCTTCTCATTGCTTCATTAATTACTAACTTTTGCTTCTCACTCCTAAAATGTTGGGGTTTTTAAGAAATGGATGTGCTGTTGTCCTCTGTTTGGTTTCTTTTTTTTTTTACATTTCACTTACTTCTCATTGTCTCAAATTTGGTTGGTGTGTTTGTTTGGTGCAGTAAGACTCACCGTTATTGTGTACCGTGGAGTTGGAACCAACTCATAGCAGACCCTCCAGTGGATTTTCAGAGGTTGTTAATCATACTGGAGGACATAGTCCTTCCTTCTCCCATGGAACAGCTAGTGGCCTTGAAGAAGTCCTATGAAGTATAAATCTGAACCCCGTTCTGTCCTGAGCCATCCTCATCATCTCTGATATATTTGAGCATGTTTCTGTAGTCACTGTGTTAACCAAACTAGTGAAAGATTTCCCTTCTTTATTGACCCTTCTGTCTCTCTCCAAGGACTAGCCACTGATAACAACATTCTCAAAGTATGTGAGATGAAGCTTTGTCATCTTTGCTGCTAATGAACACTCTGGTTGCATTTTCTAGATGACATATATCTTTTCCTTTCTTTTTAACCTTCCAGATTGTCTACTTATTCCCTCTTTTTTTTTGATTGATATTTTAACCAAAGTTTACAGAAAATTTGGATTTCCATTCATTCATTGTTGCACATTTTCCTCCCTACCCCAAGTTTGCTTCTCTCTTTAAAAAAATTCTTTCATTGCTGCCCAATTCCCTCACTCCCTCCCAGCCCCTAGTCCGCTTTGCTATGCACCTTTTATTCGAAAGTGTTCTCATGTAAATAACACCTAATCATATATTTCTTTTAAATAATTATTTCACTCATCAATTTAAATGCAGTGTTTATTATCTCCTCTTTTGTTCGCTTTTCCCAACCGCCATGTCAGTCTTGTTTTATAATAGTGCCATGCATTGTTTGTCCTTTTATGACTAAAATATTTCACTCAGCATAATGTCCTCCATGGTTACCCATTTTGTATAATATTTTGAGTTCCTTATTTTTCAGTGTTGCATAGTATTCCTTGTGAATATACCATAGCTACTCTATCAATGCATTTGTTGATGGGCACTTGGGTTGTTTCCATCTCTTTGCTATTGTGAACAATACAACAATGAACATGGGTGTGCATATATTGGGTGGCAGTTCTGATTTCTTTAGGGTACATTCCCGGTGTTGGAATTGCTGGGGCAAATGATATTTCTATTTCCAACTTTTTGTGAAAGCGCCATACTGCCTTCCATAGTGGTTGACCCATTTTACACTCCTACCAACAGTGAAGAAAGGGTTCCAATTTCTCCACAACTTCGCCAGCATTTTTTGTTTCATGCTCTGTTGAATTTTACTATTGTTATTGGGGTAAAATGATATAGTTGCTTTGATTAGTATTTCTCTTAGAGCTATGGATTTTGAACATTTCTTCATGTGTTTGTTCACCATCTGAATGTCTTCTTTGGTGAAGTATCTGTTCATATCCTGTGCTCATTTTGTTATTGGGTTGTTTATCTTGTTGTGGTGCTTGAGTATTCTATAAATTCTAGGTATAAGTCCCTTATCAGACATGCCATTACCAGATATTTTTCCCAGTCTGTGGCTTCCCTTTTTGACTTTGTTAGAGAAATTTTTGGATGTGCAAAGGGATTTGATTCTTAGAAGGTTGTATTCATCTATTTTATCCTTTCCTGGATGTAGGTTTTTCAGGAGGGTTGGGAGACTGTTCATGTTGTTAATTAGGGCTTCTAGAGTTCTTCCAAGCTTTTCTCTGATGGAGTTTATTTACTGCTAGGTCCTTGATCCACTTTGAGTTGAGTTTTGTGTATGTGTGAGATGTGGGGCTTGCTTCAGTTTTCTACAGATAGATTTCCAATTTTGCCAACACCATTTGTTAAAGGGGCTTTCATTTTCCCTCATAACTGATTTAATCTCCTTGTCAAAAATCAGTTGACCATAGGTAGATGAGCTGATTTCTGGGTTCTAAATTCTATTCCACTTATCTATGTGTCTGTCACTGTATCAGTACCATGCTGTCTTGACCACCACAGCTGTGTAGTATGAATTGAGATCAGGGAATGAGATGTCTCCTACCCTTTTTCTCCTTTTCAAGAGTGCTTTGTTTATTTGGGGTTTCTTTCCAGTCCAGATAAAACTGGAAAAATCCTTTTCCATCTCTTTGAAGATTGGAATTGGGATTTGTATTGGGTTTGCATTGAACTTGTAAATTGTTTTTGGTAGAATTGTCATTTTCACAATGTTGAGTCTTCCTATGCAAGAACATGGTATATTCTTCCATTTCTCCAGGTCTCTTTTTGTTTCTTGTAGTAATGTTTTGTAATTTTCTTTGAATACTTCTATGAGTTTCTAGTTAAATTTATTGCAGAATATTTAATCTTGTGATTAGCTATTGTGATGGGCATTGTTTTTCTTTGTTCCAATTCTGTAGTCTGTCACTGTAGAGAAATCCAATTGATTTTTGTATGTTGATCTTGTATCCTGTCATTTTGCTGAATTGGTCAACCATGTCCAGTAGTTTTGTTGCTGAGTCTTTAGGGTTTAGAGTGTACTATCCTAATATTTGCGTATAGAGATAATTTTACATTCTCTTTGATAACTCTTATTTCCTTCTCTTGACTTATTGCTATCGCTAAAACTTCCAATATAATTTTAAATAAGAAAGTTAACAGTGGGCATTCTGCCTAGTTCTTATTCTCAAAGGGAATGCCTTTAATCTCTTTCCATTGAGAACAATGTTGGTTCTTGGTTTTGTATACATACTTCTTACTATGTCGAGGAAATAACACCCTATTCCTATTTGGTTGAGTGCTTTAATCAGGAAATGATGTTGGATTTTGTCAGAGGTCTTTTTGGCATCAATTGATACGATCATGTGGTTCTCTTTTTTTGCTTTGTCAATATGGTGAATTACACTGATGATTTTTCTTATGTTGAACCATTTTTGTATACGTGTTGTAAATCCCACTTGGTGATGGTGAATAATTTTGTTTATGTACTGTTGGATTCTCTTGGCCAGGATTGCACTCAGGATTTTTGCATCTATGTTCATGAGATATATTGGCCTATAGTTTTCTATTTTATTAGTGTCTTTACCTGGCTTTGTTATCAAGAAAATATTTGCATCAAAGAATGAATCTGGGAGAATATAATCTTTTTCTATTTTATGAAATACTTTTTTAGAATTGGTGCCAATTCTTTTCTGAATGTTTGATAAAATTCACTTGTAAAATGATCTGGTCCAGGGCTTTTTTTTTGTTAGAATTTGTTTTATTACATTTTCAGTTTTTTACCTTTATAATGGGTTTGGTCTTTGTCATTACTCGCTATGCTTCAGAGTGCTGGATAATGACTAGAGATGATAGAAGGAGATTTGATGCCTTTGAGCTTTGGTACTGGGGAAGAGTATTGAATATATCATGGACTGCTAGAACAAATAAGTTCTTCCTGAAGAGGGTGAAGCCAGGCTGCTCCTTGGAGGCAAGGATTCTGAAGCTTCGTCTGACATACTTTGGATATGTTGTAAGGAAGGACCAGTCCTTGGAGAGGGACGTCATGCTTCGGAAGGTGGAGGGACAGTGCAGAAGAAGAGGACCCTCCATGAGACGGATTGATTCCATCAATCGGGTAATGGGGAGAGCTGTGTCAGAGACAGTGAGATTGGCAAGTGATAGAGCAGGGTTTAGGGCTGTTGTATATAGGGTTGTTATGAGTTGCAAGTGACTTGAGGGCACATAACAACAACAACAATGGGTTTGTTCAGGTATTTCATTTCAATCACTGTCAGTTTAGGTAGGTTGTGAGTTTCTAAATAATTACCCATTTCTTATAGGTTTTCATATTTATTTGAGTATAGTTATTCATAATTTTCCGTTGTTTACCTTTTTATTATAATTGGTTTTGTTGTGACATTGCCCATTTCACGTCTTATTTGGATTATTTGTGTCTTTTCCTTCTTTTTCTTTGTTAGTTTTGCTAGGGTTAGTCGATTTTATTGACCTTTTTCAAGAGTCAAATCCTAGTTTTCAATAGTTTCAATTGGTTTTCTGTTTTGTATTTCATTCATTTATGCCTTAATTTTTATAATTTCAGTTTTTTTCAAGAGTATTGGTTTTCTTGCTGTTATTTTTGATTTGTTGGAGATGTAGGGTTAGAAAATCAATTAACGTTTTTATCTTGCCTTTTGATGCTTGTTTATTGCTATAAATTAACCTTTAATTACTGCTTTGGCTGTTTCCCAGGGGTTTTGGTAAGGGTTTTTTTTCCATTGCAATTTGTTACAACAAAGTTTTTAATTTCATTATTTTTATTTCTTCTATTACCCACTCATGTTCAAGCAAGGTGTTCAGCTTCCTGAATGTATGGGTTTTTGTTGTGTGGGTTTTTTTTTCTCCTTTATCGTCTTGTTACTGATTTCTAAAATTGTAGCATTGTGATCTGAGAAAATGCTTTACATTATTTTTATGGTTTTTTTAAAAAATTATTGATGCTTACTTTGTGACTGAAAACATGATCTCTTCTGGAGAACATTCTCTGCACTTTGTAGTAGAGGGTATACTGCACTTTTAGGGGTTACATTGTTCTTGTTATGTGTCATCAAATCACCTGCGACTCATAGCTATTCATAGTGACCTATAACAGCCTTAAACCATGCTCTATCCTGTGCCAATCTTATTGTGTCTGATACACCTACCCCCATTACTCCAGTCAATCCATCATATTGAGGGTCTTCTCCTCTTATTCTGTCCCTCCATCATCTCAAGTATGACGTCTCTCTCCAAGGACTTTTACCTCCTTGCAACATGTACAAATTATGTCAGACAAAACTTCAGAATCCTTGCCTGCAAGGAGAAGCCTGGTCTCACCCTCTCTAAAATGAGCCTGTGTCTTCTTATAGCAGTCTATGTTTTGGGGGGTGCATTAACCTATAAATATGTATGAGATTGATTTGGTTTATTGTGTGGTTCAATTCTACAGCATCTTTGTTGAGTTTCTTTCTGGTAGTTTTGTGTTTTGGTTATTTTTAGATTGATGTATTAAAGTCTCCAACTGCTATATGATGTTGTCTCTGTCCTTTTTTTACTTTTGTTAATGTTTATTTTATATATTTTGCAGCTTTATCATTTGGGGCATAGATATTTATTATTGATTTGTCCTCTTGTGCTATTGAGCCTTTAAGCATTATGTAGTGACCTTCCCTGTCCTTTGTAATGGTTTTTGTATTGAAATTTATTTTGTCAGAGGTTAATATTGCTACTCCTGTTTTTTTTCTTGTTGTAATTTCCTTGGTACATGTCCCCCACCTTTTTTTAATCTTTCTTTCTCTTCACTTTCCAGTGTATCTCTTTTAGACAACTTATTGATGCTACTCTTTTTCTCCTCAGTAGTTTATTTAATCCATTTACATTCAATTTTATTATTGAGAGGAAAAATTTTATTCCTATTATTTTGTTGAGTTCTTTTTGGTGATGTTTCTTGTTGCTTTGGTCCATCTTGCCTTCTGTGGCACCTCAGTAAGAAGGACATCTCTCAATGTCTCCTGCAATGCTGGTCTTGTTTTTACAAACTCCCTTAGGTTCTGTTTTTCTTAGAATATCTTGATTTCTCCTTCATATTTAATGGACAATTTTAGTGGGCACAATATTGTTGGTTGACAGTTTTTTTCTTTGAGTGTTTGCTATATGTCCTTCCACTGTCTTTTTGCATGCATGGTTTCTGCTAAGAAAATGACACTTAATCTTATTTGCTCTCCTTTATAAGTTACTCTGTTTCTCCCTCATTGCTTTCAGAATTTTCTCCTTATCTTTGGTTCTGGCAAATTTAACTATGATATGCCTTGGTGTTTGTGTTTTGGGCTCCATTCTATATGGTGTTTGCTCAGCTTCTTGAATATATGTATTCTCTCAGTCTTCATTATGCCTGGGAATTTTTTTCTAGTAATTCTTCTACAACTTATTTTTTCTTCCTGTTCTGGGATTTCAATGATGCACACACTATTTTTTCTTGATGGTGTCCCACATTTTTCTCAGGTTTTCTTCTTTTTCTTTCCTTTTTGATTCTGCTTTTCTTGTTCTAGCATATTAGTGGTGACATTTCTATCTTCTATTTCACTGATCCTGTGTTCTATCTCTTGAACTCTGTTCATGTGTCCCTCCATCATGTTGACAGCATCTGTAACATGTGAATATTTTTATTCTGGTTCCTTGTTTTTTTCAGAGCCTCTAATGACTTATTTGTTTTAGCTGTATTTTGCATTTTTTAAGCTCCTACTTGTTTTTGCTCACAGTGTCCTTCATGATTGTTTGTCTCTCACCCATTGAAAATACTAAATTTTTATTCCTATAATTCTATGTCAGAAAGTTCCATTAGACTTGCTGGCTTCAGGAAATCTGTTGCTATTGTATCCCTTTTGGGGGTGACATTTTGCTTTGTACTTGTGTAGGGTGTTATATAGCCTGTTTCTTAAATTACATTGTTGTGGTAGAGTTTTTCATGCCTGAGGCCAGAGCAGTTTCTTGATCTGAAGTCACTGCTCCAGAAAAGGGTGGGGCAGCTACCCTGTCTATGTTTTTCTCAGAACTTCATAACCAAGGGAAGATTTCAGATGTGAAAAGGCTTGTGAAAGCAACCTCTTCTGTAAGACAACTGTTTCAGCTAAGCCAGTCCCAGGTGACCAGGGTTAAATGCAGTTAATTGACTGGATGTGAGGAGATGCAAGGTGGAGCATGGAGACACATGCACAGTTGACTTAGGGTAGGGATACATGCTGGGCAGCATGCATTCAGATGACACAAGGCGGGTACGTGCACAGTTGTGTTTAGTGCAGGTGTGCATGCTGATGTATGTGGGGGTGGGGTGGGGTTGGTGGTGCAAGTCCACCGACCTGAATGGAAAACCAGAAAGCTTCAGTTTTCCACTCTAGATCTGGGTCTTCCACCTCACTCAATCTCCATCTGTCTCAATCCCTCCTGCTTGAATTTAAGGGGTCTCACATGGTCCAGAAAGAAGAAGTGATCCCCTCTAAGTATCTGTCTGAAATTTCAGCTGTCCTGCTTGCTACTGGCTGGTTAGTGAATGCTCCCAGTGAGTTGCTGGCTGCTTTTATCAAGTCACTGGTTGCTCCCAGAGGGTCGTTGGTTGTTCCCAGGGGGCTGTTGCTCTCTGCAGGTTGTTGTTGTTGGTGTTGTTATGTGCCGCCGAGTCGCCTGCGACTCATAGCGACCCTATGTACAACAGCCCTAAACTCCGCTCTGTCCTGTGCCAATCGCACTGTCTC
>NW_006399835.1:6388546-6406475 GCF_000299155.1 Elephantulus edwardii | reverse complement strand
CTCCAGATTTCTTGGTGAGCACGTCCAGGGCAGCATCTGTTAACTGAAATATATCAATTGGTATACCATCTATTCCTGGAGCCTTATTTTGGGCCATGTCCTTCAAAGTAGCCTGGACTTCTTCTTTCATCACCATAGACTCTTGCTCATACGTTGTTTCATGGCGCTCTGCAGGTTAATCACTGACATTCCAGTTTTCCTGCATACTCCCTGTGTCTTGCCCCCTTTAACTCACTCCTCTCTGCTCAGCTCCAGGTCCTATTCGGTTGCTGGTTCCATTGATCTTATTTTTATAAATTCTCTTAGGTTTTGCTTTTCTGAGAATATCTTGATCTCTCCTTCATATTTGATGGACAGTTTTGTTGGGTACAATATTCTTGGTTGACAGTTGTAATCTTATGTCATTTTACTGTTTTCTTGTTTGCATGGTTTCTGCTGAGAATTTGGCACTTAATTATTTGCTCTTCCTTAGAGTTTACTCTTTGTTTCTCTCTCACTGCTTTCAGAATTCCCTCCTTATCTTTAGTTTTGGCAAATTTGACTAAGATATGCTTTGATGTTTTCTTTTTGGGGTCTATTCTATATGATATTTCCTCAGCTCTTTGAATACTTATTCTTCTGTGAAGTTTTCTTCAAGTAATTTTTCTTCAACTTTTTCAGTGTCTTTACATGCTCCTTCCTGTTCTGGAGTTCCGAAGATGCACTTGTTATTTCTCTTGATGATGTCCCGCATTATTTTTAGGTTTTCTTCATTTTCCTTCCTTTTTGATTCTGCTTTTTGTTTTAGCAGATCAGTGATGGCAATTACATCCTCTATTTCACTTGTTCTGTGTTCAATTTCTTCAACTCTGTTCATATGTCCCTCCAACATGTTAAAAACATCTGATATATTGATCCTCATATTGTGGATTGTGGTTTCTTGTCTTTCTGGAGCCTCTAATGCCTCCTCGCATGTTTTATCTGCATTGTCTTGGATTGTTATTTTGAGTTCTTGGTTCTTTTTTTTTTTAATTTAGGTTGTTTATTTTTTATTTCAATGCACATCTACAGAGAGTTCTTGGTTCTTATAATTCAAGTTTGTCTTTCACCCATTGAAAATGTTCAATCATTTTTCTTCTGAATTCTGTTCCAAAAAGTTCCACCAGACTTCCTGGATTCAGGAAACCTATTGATAGTGTGTAACTTGTTGGGGGGTGGTGTTACACCTTGTTTGGGTTTGTGTTGGGTGTGAGGTAGTCTCCTTCTTTAGTGACATTGCTGTGATAGAGTTTCTTATACCTGAGGCTTTAGCCACCTCTTGTTCTGAAAACCTTGGCTTAGAAAGACACTGCTCCAGAGGAGGGCAGGGCATTTACCCAGTATGATTTTCTCTCTGAGCTTTGCACTCAAGGAAATATTTAGTTCAGTTGAGTTAGCAGTCTTCTCTGTCAGGCAACTGCTGCATGAGGCTAGGGGGTCCAGGGTGCTCAGGACTAAACACACCTCAAGCTCTGGGAAGGAAGAGGGCATGGGATCATCTGTGATACTGATGTCTCTGGTGCAGTTCAGAGGGGTGGCAGCAGGTCATCCTCCAGACAGCAGTATGTCCAGGCAGCAGGGCCAGGTCCTCCAGGCAGCAGGGCTGTGCTTCCACGTGGTAGGCTAGAGTATCCTAATGATGGGGCTTCATGGGGGGTCTCCCAGGAGGTGAGAATGGGGCATCCAGGCTGCAGGTTCAGGAGTCCAGGTGGTAGGGATGGGGCCACCATATGGAGGGGCCAAGACCTCCAGGCCTTGGGGCTAGGGGCCTCCAGGCAGCCAGGTTGTGGGCCTCCAGACAGTGGGACTCAGTCTAGTGCTCCAGGTAGAAAAGCAGTCAAAGTCATACTAATAACTTTTTAACACAGGTACCTAGCTAATTTACTAGAATTGATCCGTGGCTGCTAATGATGGGTGGGGCAGCTGCTGATGACATATGTGATGGTTGCTGATGATACATATGGCGGTTGCTGACAACACAGATAGAACTCTGTTCTTTTGATAGTCCAGTGAATATCCAGTGCTTGTCTCCAACATTACAACTCAAAACATCATGTTCTCTTCTGTCATTGATATTCATTGTCTGGTTCTCAAATATATAACAAGTGATTGACAAGACTATGGCATGTATCAGACATAACTTCATCTTCAAATTAATGTCACTGCTTTTAAGTATGTTGAAAATGTCTTTGACCATGTACTTGTCTGATGCAATGCTTCTTGTAGTCTCCTGTTGATACCCAGGCTATTGATTGTTGATTCAAGCAAGATTAAATCACTGAGAACTTCAATCCTTTTTCTGCCATTATGTTGTCTGTTGACCCAGTACTGAAAACTTCTGTTTTCTTAGTATTAAATTGTAATCCATATCAAAGGCTAAAGTCCCTGATTTTCTGCATTAAGTATTTCAAGTCCTCCTCACTTTTAGCAAAGTTGTGTTATCTGTATAGTGTAAGTTGTTAATGAGTCTGCCTCTAATCCTCATGCCATATTCCTCTTCTTAGAGTCTAGTTTCATAAATTATTTGTTCAGCATATAGACTGAATTAGTATAGAGAAAGAATACATGTCTGACACACACCCTTCCTGATTTTAAATCATACAGTGTTCCTTTGTTCCATTCAAACAACAGCTTCTTGGTCTGGTTACAGATTTCACATAAGCACAATTAAGTGTCCTGGAATTCTCATTTTTATCAATATTAGCCATAGTTTGTTATGATCCACACAGTCTAATTCCTTAGCATAGTCAATACAGCACAAATAGTTTTCTAGTATACTCTGCTTTCAGCAAGGACTCACCTGACATCAGCAATACTATCCCTGGTGCTATGGCCTATCTAAACCCTGACTGAACGTCTCTGTTCAGGAAGTTTTGTTCCCTGTCAGTGTACTGTTCTAGCCATTTTCTTTAAAATATTCGTAATATTTTACTTATATGTGACATCAGTTTTGCTAGAGAGCCACATGAAATTGAAGAAATTATGAAAAAAACTTATTTCTAGAATAATTTTAATTGTTAAACTTATAAAGATAAAAGAATAAATAACAAAATTCCATATTAAAAACAAGTTTTAATTTCAATTAATGCCATTTTTAAAAAAAATAACTATATAAGTAGTTAATTTTTATCATGCGAATTCATCCTTGTGAAGCAAAGAAATTTGTTGTTAGGTGCGACGAAGTCAGTTACAACTCAAAGCCATACTGTGAACAACTCTTCTGAATCTAGCCCTATCCTGTATCATCCTCACCCTTTCTAACATACTCAAGTTCATTGTTACTGTCATTGTTACACTTCATCTTATTGAGGATCTTCTTTTTCTATGGCCCTCCCACCCATTCCAGCTTAATATACTTTTCCAAGGACTTATGCCTCTTGACAGCATGCCCAAAATGTGTAAGAGCAAGTTTTAACAACCTTGCCTGTAAGGAGAACCCTGGTTGGCCTTCCTGCAAGACAGACTTATTTATTTTTGAAAGTCCATGGGATATTTATTATTCTCCCTACACCACAAGTCAAAAGTATAGATTCTTCCTTTGTGATCCTTATTCACAGTTCAAATTTCAGATGCATAGGAAGTAATTTAAAAGACTATAATATGAAGTTGTACAATTTGATAGGGGCAGGGTGAGGGAAATTGAATTTGTTCTTAAAAACAATGTATTCATAATTCTAAAATAAATAAGTAGAACTTTTTTTAAAAAAAGGTACTATGACCACTATCAGGCACACTTTATTCTTTAAAGTGACGTTTTTGCTTTTTACCTCTTTTGAGAGCTCTTGCTAGCAAAATTTCCCTAAGTAGTGTATCTTTTGATTCCTTGACAGCTGTTGCCATGGATGTTGATTGCCAATCTAAATAAAATCAAATCACTGACAACTTCAATTCTTCTCCATCTGTCACGATGTTGCCTTTAGTTAAGTAGTGAGATTTTTTGGCTTCTTCATGTTGAGATGTAATACACTAGAAGTATAAATAATTAAAGGGAAGTTACTTAATTCTATACAATCTCAAGTGTTTTAGTTATTTCAATCTTTTTTAGTAAGATTTAGTTTTAAATCTCATAATAAATGTTGTTGTTAAATGCCATCAAGTAAATTGTGACACATAGGAACCCTATGTACAATAGCTCTTAACCCTGCCTTATCCTGGCCAGTCTCAAGGACTCTGAGACATCTACCACAGTTATCCATGTTACTGTATCAGTCCATCTCATCCAGGGTCTTCCTTTCCTGTGCTGTCCCTCCCCCCTTCCAAGTATGATGTCCTTCTCCAAAATATGTGAGCCGGAGCTACAATATTCTGGCCTCCAAGGAGAAACTTCATTTCGTCTTCCCCAAGACAAACTTATTTGTTCTCTTGGCAGTCCGTGGTATGTTCAATATTCATACTCTTCTCCAGCACTGTAACTCAAAGGCATTGATTCTTCTGCTGTCATTCTTAGTGATTGCCCAGCTCTCTAATGCCTAACAAATAATTGCAAAGACCATGGCCTGGATCAAGCATATGGTAGTCTCTAAATTAACATTCTTTTTAATACATATTTCATAACTGTTAATTACAGTGCCTACTCAATGTTTTAGTGTACATTTATTTATTTAAAAATTTATTTTTATGCAGCTATTTCCCCATTCTTTCCTTCATTGACATTATATTTCATATAATCATTCCCATACATTTGTTACAGACAGAACTCAAGATAGATAAGGTTATATTTTTTATACATTCCTTATAATTCTCAATATATCATAAAAGATATCTAGGATGAATAAATGGCATATTAAATACATTGACATCTCTAAATAGTACATGATATCATCTTTGTCAGATATTAACCAAAAAATATCATATTTTAAAGCAAAGACAAGAAAATAAAAATTTTCAATTCTTCCTTATTATTGCATAATGGAAAATGAATGCTATTTATGTTACAGAAGAATTTTTCCCCATTATAAAAAGCCAACTTGCTTTTGGGGAATAATTTTCTTGGCCCAGGTCTTTTTTGAAAAGCTGTCCAAAGGAGCATGAAATCATACCATCTTTTTATAAATTTCCCTGTAGCAAGCAGAAGCATTCAAAATCATTTTACTTGTTAAGATGGTGAGGACTCTCTAAAGGGACTTAGACCTTTATTGCAATCACTAGCACCTGCAGAATTTATTCTGGTGCTCAGCACACACCTGTGAGCCTTCATCCATCCACATCAGAAAGACTTCTTAAAACGAGGGCAGAGAGATTATAAACCTCATCTTGGGATTTGCTGTCATAGTTCTGCTGCACACATGAATGAAGTACCCACCCACATATTCACAGGCTGATCTTTTAGACCCAATATATTCTCTACATCTTCTTTCATAACTGCTCCTGTCCTGAATACTCTTCAATCCTGTTGCTACTTAAGCTGTCCAGCATGACACAAACCTCAGCTTTAATTTTAACATAATAACTTGAATTCTATCATTTAATGTTTAGTGTGCAATTTTTTTAGATGCATTCACTTCAAATATATTACTTGGGCCAAGAGGAATTCTTACTGCTAATACTTTACAAAGATCTTTTCTAGAACTTTCTTAACTGTTCAATGAGTTAGGCATTCAGCCTTATTAAATAATCACTACTTTTTTACCTTTGCTTACTAATTCCAAGGCCTAAATTAATTAATGGACCCTTAATCCAAAGTTATACTCAGTTCCATATCCAGGAAACCGTGATAAGAAATATAAGTAATGTTTTCCTACAGTTTAGATTTAAAACATATATGTTTGTATCAGTGGTTCAGCCAAGATATCTGAGTTTTCAAGTGTTCCATGACTCATTGCAGACAGAAGTTTCAGTCTAAGAAAAATCAAAGATGCTATTATCCCTACAAAACTGCAGCCAAGAGATAGGCTTTTTCCTAATTGAGTGTACGTGACTAGATTTCCTTCTATTGCTTCTTATTTATTTGGTCCTGCAATTCATTGTCCTAAATTCAGGGCACTGTCTCATATCCCAAATACAGACATCTACCTCTTTTCAGATCTCCCTCCAAGAGGTTAAGTCTTCTTTACTATATGTTTCCTTCATGTTCTACCTAATTATTTTTCAATGGAACATAGATTTCTTGAAGCTAACCAAACTCTCCTGATTTCCTTATTGTAACACTGACAAAAATACGTTGCTAACTTTAACTAGTGCCACTTACAAAGCTATCTAGATATATATTGATAATAATTATGGTGATAATGATAATGAACATATTGAAATTGTTTTGTGAATCTTTGTTCTAAGTAATTTTCTTATAGCATTTTTTAATGTTTAGGTTTTTTCATTATATAAAGGAGGAAATTAAGACTCATAGTTTTTAAGCAATTAGAAAGTAGCTAAGCTGTATTTGAAGGCCAAAGTTATTTTACTTCTAAAGTCTTAACCAATAAGATTGATTAATCCTTGCATGCTGAAACATGGGCTTTGAATTTTGCAACTTAAACTGCTTGGCTTCCATTCAAAGGGGAAGTACTGATTAATGGTCTCTGTACCTCAACTCTACCCTATGTCTCAACTTTGGTATATTATAATATTGTTGTTGTTGTTGTTAAGTGACCTCGAGTTGTAGACAATTCATAGCGACTTTATGAAGGAGAGTCCTCAATACTTGTGTGTCTTTCATCCTCTCTCCAGGTTCATAGGGTTTCCGGAGGCAAGCTATTATGAAAGTGGATGCTACCCCTGCTTCCAAGCTTGTTTTAATCGGGGAGCTCCAGAGGATGAAAGACACACAAGCATTAAGTACTCTCCTTCATAAGGTCGCTATGAGTGGCCTGTGACTCGATGGCACTTAACAACAATAACATCAACATAGAGAGAGATCAGTTGGACCAGTGGACAGAAAGCGATGCTACCAAGCCAAAGGTGGGTGACTTTTAATCTGCAGCCCTCAGGCCTGTCTTTCATTGTTTTTGTTCAAACTTTCCTCTAGGTCATATAGCCCTGGTGTGTCCACTTGCCGTTCAGTGGTAACTTGTGGTTGCTCTGAGGCTGAACACTGTGACACTGATGTGTCAAGTGCCTTAACGGTTGGTTACCCAATGCGGATTAAAATATTAGAATAATATTATCTCTCATCATGAGTATCTTCTGCAATAAGACTTCTCCACACCTTTCTTTAAGTAGTGGAGTGGGTTCTTCAACCTTTTCTTGAATTTTTACTGGTCTTATTATTTGCTTGCTTTGTAAAATATATTGCAGAATGAGAGATGATATGAAGTTTTCAAAATCAAGCTTTAAGAATTTTGAAGTCCTATTTTTCAATATTAAATATACTCATTTAGAAAACTGCTAAAGATCACAGTATACTGAGAACATTTATGAAAACTATATTAAAACAGAGGCATTGGTAGAATTCTCATCTTCTTTGTAGAATTCTCTTTTACTTTTACTCAATGCACTTCATGAACAGCTATCATTTGTGTGTTAGTGGAGACTTCCATGTTGCTACGATATAAAACTACTTTCAGCAGACCTTCCAGATAAGGTTGAACTAAGAAAACAGACCTGGCAATTTACTTCCATAATCCAACCAATGACACAAGTGTCTAAACTTGAGCCCATTTCAGGAATGGTATAGAACTCAGTAGTATCAGTTTCATTACGCATATGGTTGCTATGAGTTGGGGCTACCATAGGGCAAAATTGATAGTAGTTAATTAACAATAATAACAATTACATGAAAAAGGAAAAAAAAAATAAAAACAAACCGAAACCTATGGAAGAAGAGAGTCAACTTGGGTAAAAGCTCAGATGTCTTACATCTTGGTAATTCTGAGCTAACTATGAATACAGGAATGATTCAGAGGAGACCACAAGAAGATAAACTCAAGCAGCACACAGAAATGTGAAAAATAATCTAAATAAATTGTGAGTTGGCTTCTTTTGCTTCCATAAATCATATTCCTGGCCATGATGTTGTTAGGCTCCAGCATACCTCATACTTACTCATCAACTATTAAATTCACACTTACTTTAGAAATACTGCTACATCAAGTTCATAACACCTTTAAGCATGGGAAAAATAAAGAAAAACAAAAATAATAAAACAACATCAGCTAGCAGTCATGATCCCTAATTATTTTATGCTAAGTCACTCTCTTTATCTGAGATTCTTACCCTCAGATATAGCCATATCTGTAGTATGTACTATAATACCTAACAACATTAATCTTAAAATTGTCCTCTAAAAAAGTAATATAAGTATTTGTATGGGAAAATAGGAGGATGTTGTATTCATTGACAATGACTTTTTAATGATTTTTTGCCTTCTTGAACAATATTCTTGATATCCTCCCAAAGCTCATCTAGTCTTCATTCATTAGTGTTCAAGGCCTCAAACCTGTTACTGAGTTGGTTTTTAAATTCAGGGGGCATGGGCTCAAGATCAAATTTTTATTCCTGTGGCTAAGATTTAACCTTTTTTAGCTTTAATTTGCACTTGCATATGAGTAGTTGGCTATCTATTCCACAATCGGTACCTAGTCTAGTGTTCACTGACAATATTCAACTTCTTCAATGTGGAACTCAGAATTTTTTTCTTACGTTATATTTTTGCTATGTGCCATCAAGTCAGAGCTAACTCATAGCTGACTCTCCAGAAGGTTTTTTTGTTTTGTGTAGAGTTGTAATTCTCATTCTTAGCACTATTCATTGCTATGAATATTCATTGAACTATGTGGATAGTAAAAAATATGAATAGTACTAAGAATGAGAATTTAGAATAGTTGCATACATTGAATAAGAGGTGTCCAAGTAGAGCAAGGTGCACTGTGTGAATTACGACTCAATAGAAAACACAAAAACCTCCTCACAATTTGATCAATTAGCAACATCATAACAAATGAAAAAAAGACTGAAGATGGCAAGAACTTTATTTTATTTGTATCTAAAAGTTACACTAACCAAAATAGCAATCAAGAAACTAAGCTATGTATTGTTAGGTCTGGGGGGGGGGGGAGTGAGTTTGCTACAAAAGAGCCTCCTTTTTAAAATGTTAAAAGTGAAAATATCACTTTGAGAACTAAGTTGCACCTGAGCGAGGCCATGATACTTTAAATCACCTCATATGCATGAGAAAGCTTGACTTTGAATATGGAAGAGTAAAGAATTGACCTTTTGATCATAGTATTGAAGATATTGACTATTCTGTTGTTGTTGTTAAGTGCCATCAAGCCTCAGGCGCTCATAGCGACCCTATGAAGGAGAGTCCTCAACGCTTGGGTGCCTTTCATCCTCTCTCCAGGTTCATAGGGTTTCTGGAGGTAAGCTATTATGGAAGTGGACGCCACTCTTCCTTCCAAGCTTGTTTTCATTGGGGAGCTCCACCCCACTCTCTGATTGACTATACTAAGGTCTGTGGCAAGAATAGGTTAATCCATTTTGGAAGAACTGCAGCCAGAATCAAACAATTCAGGATGGAGTGATTTTATTTTACTTGCTTTGGACTTAATATCAAGAGGTTCCTGGGCCTAGCTATCTAGCAAGGTTGCTTCATTAAATGAATGTTGTGAGAGCAGATAAGGAGTATAAGTAGAAGTTCAGTGAAAGATAGATGAAAGTGTTTTTAGTCTGTTTTTATTTTTCCTCCTATGTCTTCCTCTCTTATACTGTCTCTCCATCCTTCCAAGCATGATGTCCTTCCCCAAGGACTGATTCTTCCTGGCAACATGCCCTAAGTATGTTAGACAGAAATTCAAAATCCTTGCCTCCAAGGAATAACTTGACTTTACCCTCTCCAGGACAAATCTGTTTGTTCTCTTGGCGGTCCATAGTATGTTCAGTACTCCCCTCCTTCATCATAACTCAAGGGCATAAATTATTCTTCTATCATCCTATTCATTGTCCAGGTCTCTGACACATAGCAAGTAATTGCAAAAACCATGGCTTGGATCAGGCATATCTTAGTCTCTAGATTGACATCGTTGCTCTTTAGCACGCAAGAGTGGTTCCTGAAGGCAGATTTCCCTAATGGAAATCATCTTTTGATTTCCTGACTGCTGATTATTGATTGTGGAACAAAGAAAACGGAAATCATTAACAATCCCAATCTCTTCTCCATCTATCATAGTGTTACCTATTGGCCCTTTGGTGGTGAGAATCTTTGTCTTCTTGATGTTGAGTTTCAATCCATAGCGAAGACTGCAATCCGTGGCCTTCTGCAGCAAATGTTTCAAGTCCTCAGTTTCCACAAGCGTGGTTGTCCCATCTGCATAACACATATTGTTACTGAGTCTTCATTCTATCTTAATGCCACATTCCTCCTCCTAAAGTACAGCCTCTTGTATGACGTGTTCTTCACTTAGATTGGAAATGTATGGAGGAAGGATGTATCCTTGATGCACTCTTTCCTGATTTTGAAACATGCAGTTTTTTCTTGCTCTATTCTGATGATTGCTTCTTGGCCTAGGTATAGGTTATGCATGAGTACAATCAAATACTCTGGGATTCCTATTTGCTAAGTTTGTCACAAGTTTTTGTGATACATAGAGTCAAATTATTTTGCAGAGTCAATGTAACACAGATAAATATTCCTCTGGTACTTTCTGCTTTCAGCCAAGCTTCATCTGATATTGATTATCATGTCTCTAGTTCCATGACCACTTTTTTTATTTCTGGTAACTCTCTATAGATGTATTGGTTAAGTAATTTTTTATATATTCAGCAAAATTTTACTTACATATGATATTGTTCAATAATTTCCACACTATTTTGGATTGATCCCCTTTTTTGAAAAGAGAATAAATATGGATCACTTCCATCAGTTGACCAGACAGTTGTCCTCCAGATTTCTTGGAACAACCTGATGAGCGTGTTCAGGATAGCATCTCTTTGTTGAACTATATCAATTGGTATTCCACCAATTCCTGGTACCCTATTTTTTAATCAATTCTTTCAGACCTTAATGGCAGCATCATGATATGGTGAAGAGATTAAGATTGTTGAAAGCTTTAGTTTGCTTGGTTCCAGAATCAACACTCTTGGTACCAGCCAGGAAATTAAAAGACGTATTGTGATGGTAAAGTCTGCTGTCAGAGATCTCTCCAAAGTATTGAAGGGCAATGATGTCAGTCTGGAGACTAAGGTGCCTGAGGTCTTTTCAATTACTATGCATTAGAGAAATGGACAGGGACTATGAAGGAGAATTGATGCCTTTGAGCTCCGGTGTTGGAGAAGAGTATTTAATATACCATGAACTGCAAGGAGAACAGATGGGTTCATCCTAGAGAGAGTGAGGCAAAGCTGCTTCTTGGAGGCAAGGATTCTGAAGCTTCTTCTGACATACTTACAAGGAAGGACCAGTCCTTGGAGAGAGATTGTCATGTTTGGGAATGTGGAGGGATAGCACAGGATAGAAAGACCCTCGATGTGATGAATTGATCCAGTGACTTTGGTAATGGGATATGTGTGTCAGAGACAACAGGATTGGCAGAGGATAGAGCAGGTTTTAGGGCTGTTGTACATATATAGGATTGCTATGAGTTGCAAGTGACTCAATGGTACATAACAATATTAACTACCTAACTTGGAAGTGACTGGAGAGCATTATGCTACGTGAACTAACTAAATCCCATAAGGACAAGTATTGTATAAGACCATTATTATAGAAGAAGTATGAGGAGGGGGAGCAAAGGGGTGGGGACCGGGGATGTAATCATAGGGTCACACAATTTGATAAGGGGTGTGTGAAGGAAATAGGAAAGATTTGGTGTGAAAAAAATATTTATACACAAACTTCGTAAATAAGCCAGCATAAAATAAAAAATAATAATAAAAATAAATGCTGGGTGAGTCCCTCCCTTTTGAGTTTCTGACTCCATCTCTTTGCACATTTCATCATAGTACTTTTACTTTGTTTTTATGCTCTACCTTTTGAAATCTTTTGTTTAGTTCCTTAATTTCATGACATTCCCCTCACCCCTGCCTTTGCTTTGGCTTTGTGGTATTATAATGACATATAATTTATAAGATTCTATGTCAGAGTAGATTTGTGAACCATACTGCTCTCAGTGGCTAAATCAAATATTTAGAGTCTCATCTGACATCCATTTAGATCTTTTCTTACTGCTTTTTCTTTGTAATGATCTTTTGCATACTTCATAGATGATGTTCTTTATTTCCTCCCACTGGTCTTAATTCATTAGTGCTCAAGGCCTCACGCCTGTTTCTGAAATGGTTTTTGAACTCAGGTAAGATAGACTGAAGGACAAATTTTTGTTCTGTGGATTTGTATTAATTGTTTTCTGCTTCAACTTGAACTTGCATATGGAAAGTTGATAGTCTGTTCCACAAACAGCATCTTGCCTTGTTTTCACAGCAAATATTGATCTTCTCCAGTGACTTTACACATATGTAATCAATCTTATTCCTGTGTAGACTATAAGGTGAGATTTCTATGTATAGTTGCCATTTGCATTTCTCATAAAAAGTATATTAATAAGTAAATCACTAATTGAACAGAATTCCATCATTCTATTTCCAGCCTCATTTCTGTCACCAAGTCCATATGTTCTAACTACTGATCCCTTTTTCTTGTCCTCAACTGTTGTATTCCAGTCCCTCATTATTATGAATGCATCTTGGTTGACAGAAATCTTCCATTTCTCCTTCTTTGGCTCTGGTTATTGGCATATATCTTTGATTGGCAGTGGTTTTCATATATTTTCATTATAAGCATATGAATATTATCCTGTCACTCACGACATTGTATGCCAAGATTAATCTAGAAATGGCCTTTTAAACTATTAATAAGGCCCTGTTCCTGCATATCTTTTCATTTCCTGCTTATCTTTTTCAATCCCTGCATAGTAAAATATATGTCTGAATCAAAACGACCCATGACAACAGTACATCTCATTTTGCTAATGCCAAGTGTGTCAATATTTATGCTTTCCATTTCTTCCTTAACAATGTCCAATTTTCCTACATTCACACTTCTCACATCCCATGTTCCAGTCACCAGTGTCTGCTTGCAACGGTTCCTCTCCCTTTGCATTTCCCAATAGGGGTGGTGCTCACCCTCAAGTGCCAAATCTGCTAATCTAAGTGTACTTTATTACACCTAAAGTTTCGAAGACACATTATTTTGGAAGTGGATGGCCAATCCTTCTTACAAGACTGTCTTACTTTAGATATTCAACTTTACGACATCAGACTGATAAGCCTTTTTCCTGAAAGAACAGATGAAGATAGTTCCTGATTATACAGCTAGTCCCACTTTCATCTTCAGAGCATGCATTTTGGTCCCTTCCCACCTTCCAGCCTTGTCTCCCAGAATCCCTATTATTCCCTGGCCACAATCTGCTCCTCAGCACTTTTCTCCCCCTTCCTCTAACTAACTTTCTAATCCCTAGTGATATTGACACTTTAGACTTAGTGGTAGCCTGATTTGAGCAGGGCAGCAGCCAGAGGGAGGTGAGGAGGCTACTGGTGATCGCACGAGTTGATCTGTTAATAGTGTTGAAAAGGGGTAAGGATGGTGTGAAAAACAATGTAGTCAAACTTTGTAAATAAATCAGCTTAAAAAAAAACAAAAGAAGGGTGTAAAAGCAAATATATCACTTGTGGTGATGATGTACCATAGCTGACTCTCTGATGGGTTTTCAGAGGCAATTAATCAAACAGGAGGAGATGTCCCATCCTTCTCCCATCAAGCAGCTGGTCAAGTTGAATTGCACGCCTTTGGGATTTCAGTGCAGGTTCTTAAAATGAGCTTTAACCATTCCATTGTCTTTACAAGGAAACCTCACATACATGTAAAAGCTGGGTGATGAAAAAAGAAGCCTAAAGGAGCATTGATGCTTTTAAATTATGGTGTTGGCAAAAGATATTGAATATACCCTGGGTCACCAGAAGAATGAACACGTTGGTCTTGGAAGAGATGAAGCAAGACTGCACCTTGGCACTCATTTCATCTTTTATACATTGGGCACAGTATCGAGAGGGACCAATCTCTGAAGAAAGACATCGTGCTTGTAAAAGAAGAGGATCAGCAGATAATGGGAGATGCTCACTGGAACATGGCAAGGACAGTGAGGATGGCTCAAGAGTAAGTAATACTTCCTTTGTTTTACAAAGAATAAATATCAGTGAGAACCATTTCAGTAATACCTAGCAACAGAAACCACTCAGTTCTTAAGTCTAAATTTTTTTCTCAAAAGCCCTTTCCTATAAATCACCATATTTTCATTCATGTGCGTGCAATAGTAATGATTCTTTAGTAATGATAAAAAAATAGAACTGTTCTTTTTAAAAATTTATTATTAATTTCACTGAAAATTTACAGAAGCTTTGGGTTTCCATTCATTCATTGTTTCACTTTTCTCCCCTCCCAACCCTTCCCCCTCTTGGAAAAGTAAAAGAAAAATTCTTTCACTGTTTTACCATCCTTCCCCCCCAGGTCCACTCCACTATGCAACCTTCTCTCTTGACTCCTGTCATGAAAAAATACTTAATCACACTTCCCTTTTAAACAGTTTTCTTCCTCATCTGTTTCAATGCAGTATACATTATTGAACCCATCTTTCTCAGTCTCCTCCCAACCCCGAGGTCAGTCTTGTTTTACAACAGTGGCACTATGCAGTATTTGTCCTTTTGTGACTGAGATGGTTCACTCAGCATAATGTCCTCCAGAGTTACCCATTTTGAATAATATTGCATGAGTTCCTTGTTTTTCAATGCAGCATAGTATTCCATTGTATGAATATACCACAACTTCTCTATCCTTTCATTTGTTGATGGGAACTTAGGTTGTTTACAACTCCTTGCTATTATGAACAAAGCCGCAATAAACATGGGTTGCTGAATATATTTGCTTGGATGTCAGTTTTGGTCTCTTTGGGGTATATTCCCAGTAGGGGAATTGCTGGGTTAAACGGTATCTCTATTTGCAACTTTTTGAGAAATTGCCGTACCACCTTCCACAGTGGTTGCACCATTTTACACTCCCACCAATAGTGAATAAGAGTTCCAGTTTCTCCACAATCTTGCCAGCATTTATTGCTTGCTCTTCTGTTAAATTTTGCTATTCTGACTGGGGTGAGATAATATCTCATAGTTGTTTTGATTTGCTTCAATAGAGCTGTTCTTCTACTTGTATACGGACTTATATGAAAAAGCAAAAGTGTAATTTTTGAAAGGACTCTATTTACAATAGAAAGCTCTCAGAGTCCTTCATTAACTTATTCAATATATTAAGAAACACAATAACAGTATCACCATTTAGACATATTTCAAATGTTCTTCAGTGTGCTTTTGGTTAGTTCTAATTAGCTCTTTACCCTGGAGAAAGATGACAAATCTCTTCCTATGTGATTCACAGTCTATGAAAGCACACTGAAGGGTCAACTGTGAATCATCCTGACTTGACAGTAATGAGAGTCAGTTTTATTAAAAAGCACCATAAGAGTAGATTCTAAGCCTAATGAGGAAGCAGATAATGCCTGCTTTTATATACTTTGTATTTTTAGATTAGCTTCCCCCTTAATTCTCATCATCTTAGCACCATTCCATGCCCCTTTATTACGAAATCTAATACCTGGTGCTTTTCCCACCAGGAGACTTAAAAAATATTGCCTACTATTTTCTAACATATCTAGTGATTCAATAACCCTAGACTTAGAATGTTTCATACCAAAAGAGTGAATGTATATCAGTAAAATGCATACTGTTGGAACTTATTTTAGTACAATGAGTCACACTTGAAAATTCAACTCCTAACACACAGTCTCCTCCTCTATTTTCTCTTGAGGTTGGCTCTGACAAGGCTTTCATCAACGCCTTTTCCCAGTGAGAAGGCTGAACTTCTCACATGAGAATCACTTCTCTTTTTTCATTACTAGGATAAAAAGGCAATTAAATATTTTAGTAAGTCCACATACCACTTCTAAAACTAAAATACACGCAAAACAGTCAAGCACACTAAGTAATAAAAAAGGCGTTCTGGTGACATGATGTGGTAACTTTTGTGCTACGTTTCAGGTAGCAACCTGAAAGATAGGTGGTTTGACTCTACCAGCTGCCCAGTGGAGGAAAGCTGGACTCCTGTAAAGATTTATAGTCTCAAAAAATCTGATCAAGGGTCTCTGTGAGCTGGAACAATATGATAGCAGTGTAGAAGGAACAAAAAGCTGAGAAATTCTGTTGATGTGATGTACAGAAATGTACACTTAACTAAAACTTTCTGTGTGTCTTCCTCACCCATCACATGTCAATTATTTCCCTATTAAACAAAAACTGAGTGAGCATAGGGCAAAATGTGATGAGTATATGTGAAAGTTAATGAGTCAGGACTCAGATAAGGCTTATCTTCAAAAAGGTCTTTGAGGTTCAAATCTGTTCACATTCAACATGAGCAATAGCAGATGGCATGTCAGCGGCAGACAAGGCAGCAGCACTGTGGGATTAACGTGGCATCCCTGTAGGTGTTCAGAAGTGAGGATTAGAAACTTCTAGGTTGGCAGGCCTGCTTCTGCACTTTAAATGTCGTATAACTTCATCCTGGCTAAGCATGACAGATGATATTTCTATTCTCTACGGATTTTGCTTTGCAATAGTATTGCAAGAAATGAGGAAACAATCAGGATAGTTTGCCTTTCAACTTCAACCTCATTTAGAACTAAGAGAAATATGGTGATCATTTGTAGTTGGAGCCAAAATATTCATAAAGGGAAATTTAACAGCTGTCTTGGGAGCTATTCTTTGCATACCATCTACATATATCCCTTCAGCCATGAAAGTAAACCCCGGGATATGTGCTCAGGATTGAAAGAATCCTGGGTGAGTCAAACAGAATCCAGACAGAAAGCAAAATGAAATCTGGGCTACAAGCCTAATTGATATGGTAGAACTCTGCCTTTCTGTTCTTTGTTGGTTTTATTTTCATGAACTCTTTGTTAAGGGTATCAGAGTCTCGGCTGCACCAAAACTTCTAGTGCAGTAAAAGAACATGTAAGGAACCACGTCCAAAACGCAAATCAAACCCACTATTGTGGAGTCAGTTCTGAATCACTAGGAGCTCCCCCCAGGTTTTCTTGACTGTAAATATTTACTGGAGAGGCTGACCCGTCTTTCTCCTACTGAGTCACTCCTAATTTTCTGCTTAGAAGACCTGCATGTTACACGTGATACCACAAAGTATAAGGAGGAATTTGTAGTAGTGATGAAGAATCAAATGAAAACATAAAATCAGATAAAAAACGAGTTGCTGAGGTAACTATTCAAAATGATGTGCAAAGTTGGTTCCAAACCACATATGTGAAGAGGGAAGTGAGATAAAAGGAAGAACTAAAGATTGATAGAATTGCTTATTGGCCTTGGAGCAAAAATCCTGGACCAATAACTTGAAATGTCCACTAGTGTGCCTAGAAACTGATGAAAGCTATTAACTCCATCATAGTAAGTAATTGAGGAGTTATATTAAGTGGATTACTTACTGAGACAGTGACCCGGACAGCAGCAGGCCAATCTCAAGTCTCCATGTTTCCCTAGAGGGAACCAGGTGCTTATCAAGGCGAAATGCACTATCAGAAAGCAGGACCAGAGCCACAGTCAATCTCACCAAAGCTTAATCTTCTACATTATTATTGCTCTTCTTAACTGCGATGCAGTAGATTTTAATGAATCGCAATTCCATGTGTGCACAATATATCTAATAAACAGAACGTCCAAGACTATGACATTTTTGAAAGCAGATCACCAGCTCAAAGGTATCTCCATATGGATTTGAACCTTTAAACTGGTAACTGAGCATTTAACTGCCAATTCTAAGTAAAGAATTTATGGTTAATCAAAGAACTTAATGAAGAGAGAGAGAGAGAGAGAAAGAAAGAAAGAAAGAAAGAAAGAAAGAAAGAAAGAAAGAAAGAAAGAAAGAAAGAAGGAA
>NW_006399835.1:6369017-6388385 GCF_000299155.1 Elephantulus edwardii | reverse complement strand
AAAGAAAGAAAGATATTACGAAAGAGAAGCAAAATAAAGTTCAATGAGATAAGCTCTCCGTCATTTCAAATACTCTACATAGTTCTGTGACTTTCCACAACTTAAGCTATTATTCTCAGCCATTACCCAAGTATGAAATCATTAGTGTTTTGAGCAATGGCACATTAGATACAGTCACTTAAGAGCAAGACCTTTGCAGAACTGAGGGTCCCTCAGAAGAGCAGAGGAATTCAAAAGGAAAGTGAGGGCAATGATTTTCAGTAAAATAAAACATCGTCATTATCTGATGTTCTCATTAATTTCCAGGGTGTGCTCAGCATTTGTATGGAAAGGGGGAGAGGGAAGTAGATCCATATTCAAGGAAAAGAGCTGGCTATGAAAGGAGTTTATTTTAACAGTGAGAGCTGGATACTAAGAAGACTATCCTATTATTGTTTTTTATATTGGAAACCATAATATAATGTTAGATACACTCTTTTAACTTATATCCAGGTTCCAGTGATAAAGTTCAGAGGAATAAATTCCATGAAATTGAACATTAAAATTTCTGTGAAGTTGGTATTTTTTCCTCACAGAAAAATAAGGTCCATTGCTTTTCATTAGAATTCAAAAGAATTAGCCTCCCCTCGCCCAATTTAAGAATTATATATCCTGAAAATCTCTGCCACTCTTTTCAGTATTGTGCTCCTGAAGTTCATTTTATGTAAAATTGTAACTCTTCATTCTATGAAGTATGATAAGAAATTATAGAAATTAAATGATATTTATTTTTATTATTTGTAATAAAGTGAAAACTTGTCTCTATAACCACTCAATCTGACTCAAGCTCATTTCTATCATAATTTCCTGTTCATAGAGACTAGTCAGTTTTCTGAAGTTGTAAATCACACAAGAGGAAACTACTCGCCTTTCTCTTTTGGAGAGCCTGGGAGGTTCCACCTTCACAGTTAAGCAGACTTTTTCATTAGCAGTACAACTTGCTATGGACTATGCCAACAGAATTTCTCTTCTAATTAACCCTTGCCTTTTTTACTTTTTAAACGTCCCTTTGAGAAAAGGTATTTACATTGCTATTTTACAAGAGCACTCTGAGGAAAAAAAATTGTCAAAGATCCAACAGTCTAAAGTAGAAGAATCAGTAATAAAACAGATGTTGTTGTTGATTATCGTCAAGGACGACTCATAATGACCCTATGAACAAAAGGCCTAAAGCCCCTCTACAACTATCGTCATAGTTTTTCCAGAAGCATGTTGTTTAGGAAGTGGATGCCACTCCTGCTTCCAAACCTGTCATAGTATGTTTTGGTTGTGTGCTGTTGAGTTGCCTACACTGTATAGTGCCCATATGTACAGCAGCTCGAAACCCTTCTCTGTCCTGAGCCAGTCTCACTAATTCTGACACACCAAACCCTATTGCCCCAGGCACTGTATCAACTACATATGTTGTTGTTGTTAAGTGCTGTCAAGTCTTAGCCAACTCATACTAACCCTATGAACAAAAGCCCCTAACATTTGTATAACTTTCATCGTTTCTCCAAGTTCACAGAGTTTCTGGAAGTAAGCTTTTTCAGAAGTTGATGCCACTCCTGCTTCCAAGCTTGTTTTAATTGGGGAGTACTACCAAACACTGTCCACCAAGGGTAACCGTTATCACATTTATCACATTATCACAGTGTTCAGCTTCACAGCAACCATGAGTTACCTCTGTACATCAAGTGGACAGACCAAGTCTATAAGGCCTAAAAAAGTGTTTGACCAAAAACTATTAAAAACAGGCTTAAGAGCAGCAGAATAAATCACCACCTTTGGCTTGGTGATATCACTTTCTGTCCACTAGGCCAACTGTGACACTGATGTGTCAAAGTGATAATGGTTCCCCATAGTGGACAGTGTTTGGTGGAGCTCCCCAATTAAGATAATCTTGGAAGCAGGAGTGGCATCCACTTCCAAAATAGTTTGCCTCCAGAAACTCTATGAACCTGGAGAAAAGATGATCAACTCTATATAGAATATAATAATTTAGTCACCTATTCTAACTATCTTATGCAAATTATATGTGTACATACTATTTTCAGAGCATTTTACACTTTGATCTCAAACATATTTGGGAAGCTGAGGCTCATCTAAGTGATGCAGAAACAGATTCCAAAGAAAGTCACTTTTATTAGCTCCAGGGACAGGAGTACGGATGACCAAGGCAAGAGCTTCCTGGGTTAAGCAGAATATAATCTAAAGAAATATAATCAGGGTAAAAGAACATCCTGTACTGGAACGAACAAAACCTGGATCTTCCCACTGATGCTGTCAACAGGGAAGGCCATCAAATAAAAAAAAAAATCTCTAAAAACCTTATATAAGGAGAAACTTGCCAATAAAAACTATGTGAGCATACAGGTTGGGAGTGTGCCATACACTCATCCATGATGAGTTCTTCTCCCTTATTTAATCCCAACTAGGGCATTCCATCACCTGTCACTTTTGTACTGGTCAGAGAATTGATATCTGAGAATATAGTACGTGAAGGTAAAAGAGACTCTGTCCTGTCCTTTCCTTTGTTCACATAGCTTCAGACTAACTAGACAAATTTCTATTGTTTTCCATAATTTACATGATATATATTACGTCTACTGAAAATAAATGCTGCCGTGTTGCAGTTATATGATGTTGGGTCGATTCCAACGCATAGGAACCTAGGGACCGTATGTATCACAGCTCTGAGTTCTGCACTATCAGGAACAAATTTCATCCTCTGCCACCCCTATTCATTACTCCAGTCACCGAGTTAGTCCAAGTTATCCAGGGTCTTTCTGAACTCTTACGCTGTCCCTCAAACTTCCCAAGCATGACGTCCCTCTCCAAGGACTGGTTACTTCTTGCAATATGTCCAAAGTGTATCAGACAGAGCTGCAAACTCCTTACATCCAAAGAATGGGCTGGCTTCACCTGTTTGTTCTCGTAACAGTCCGCTCTGTGTTCAATACTCTTCTTCAGCACAGCTCAAATACATCCATTCTTTTTCTATCTTAGTCATTGACCAGCTCTCTGAATTCTTTATTTCAAAAGGAGATTGCTTAATGCTCCAAGCTGTCACTATATAGATTCAAACCTCCCTACTTTCAGTTAATAACTGAGTGTCTTAATTGCATTACCCAGAGGTCTTAGTGAAACTATGCCCTATAGGTTTACAGCGATGGTTGATTCCTCCCCCTCCCCTCCTCCCCGAAACACAAAACTAGAACTTTCTGCCAAGGTACCTTGTTGTAAATTTGAACTTCCAACCTTCATATCTGCATATTAACCCTATGCAGAGCCCCCTAGGGGCCACCATTCCCTCAATCCTTTGCATCTCTAAAGCAGTTAATATGTGTGTATAGGGAGCTCTCTGGTGGCTTAGTGGTTAGGAATTACACTGTTAATACAGAGGTACCCAGTTCAAATCCACCAGCTAATTCATGGGAAAAAGATAAGCAAGCAATCTCATTCTCTGGAACTTACTGAGTTGGAGGGTTGACTTTGGGTCTGTCACTCAGAGAAGAAAATTTGTCAATGATCCAGCAGCCTAAAGTAGAAGAATCTGTAATAAAACAGATATAATCTGACTCGAAAGCTAGTGTTTTAATAACTGCACTTCAACACATGAAAAGACACAATTATATAGCTTTTTCCATGAAATGAAAGAAAATAAGTATTAACTTGCTTGTTCAGGGCCACACCTGAAAAGTGGTATAAAAATACAAAGACACATTGCTGTCAACTAACAACAGAATCATTTCTGACTATCCAATGGGTTTCCAAGGCTGTAAATCATATGGGAAAGAAAGAGATCACTTATCTTTCTCCAAAAGATCTGCTGGTAGATTGAAACCATTGGAGATGCAAAGCTACTGAGTTAGTAGATCAACTCTCTAAAGACAAGATGAAAAACTCATAATTTTGGCTGTCAATCATGTAATCCATGTTTATTTTGACAAAAGCAAACATCAAACAATGTTTTGTTTTGTTTCTTTTTTAAAAAGGAAAGAAAATACAGAGTATGTGTAGTTGGGAATGGGCCAGAAAACCAGACCCAATATAGAGAGCTTGAAGTGCTTTTGATACCAGCTTAGCAGCATCATGAATGCCTCACTCTCCAAGCCTTTTTAGACAGCGTCTTTTCCTCTACAGAACTATCAGTGGCCATTGTACCCTTCACACAACTTTTTGACTGACATCTGAGATATTGCTGTAGTAGAGAAGAGTGATTTTGAGGGACCAATTTTAGTGGTATGTGACCTGTGCAGCTACACAGGGCCCTGTGCTCAAGGGATTCACCCTTGGCTCAATCCTACATCATCACAGTATATTGACATTTCTAATAATTTTTTTAAAGGATGCTGCATTCTTTTTACTCTTTTGCAAACTATAGAAATACCCCAGTGATTTGTTTTTATGTTTCAACACTACATTTTCTGATTAAATTTTCTCTTTTTATTTTCAATGAATTTTCAAGCCTTGCACGTATGAAGAGTTCTAGCTTGGATTTGTGAGAAAGATAGAGAAAAAGAAAGGAAGACCCTTTCTTGTTCACACACTGCTACATCCACATTGTTTACTACATTTCAATTCATTCCTGTAATCAAATATGTGTTAAAGATTGAAAATTCCTTACTCTTCATCAAATGGATACTTCTATTTTTACAGTTAATCAATTCAGTTCCGTGAAGCTGATTCAAGCAGTGAAAGGGGATTCAATTAAGTTGTTTCTACCCCAGTGCTAAAGACAGCCTGTCATGCACAGAAGCATAATCTGAGGATAGAACCTTTATGCATCACAGGAATTCTCCAGGAGGTGACTGAATGCTGCTAGTTGGTTTCAGAACATGCCAAATCTGCTTAATCCACCTACATGTAGCTCATCATGCTCAAAATGTTGAACTATAATGCTATATGCCCAATTAAACATATTGTTATTTTGTAGGACATTGGAAATAGTATCTGAAGACAAGTTTCCTTAAACATCTAATGAAAGAACCACTTCAGCAAAATAACAGAGATCTAGCACTTCCTACTAACTAATAACTTCTTCATAGTCATAGGGCAATTACTTTCTTACTCATATGAGTAAGTTCTGATTTATAGCTACCGTACATTCAGTTTCTGAGGCATATATTGCAGTAAGAGGAGATTGCTCATCTTTCTCCAGAGTTGCCACTAGTGGATTGGAAATCACCTTTGTCTAGATAAAGGCACAACTTGTTATTATAGACTGCACTCAGTGTTCCCTTTTCCTCTCATGTGTTGTGTTGTACAATTGAGTCAAACCCTGCCTTGCTGACCTCCCAGCAGGATTTCAGAGGCAAATAATTGCACAGGAGGAAATTGCCTATCTTTCTCTTGTGGAGAAGCTGGTGGATTTGAACCATGTGCCTTCAGGATTGCAGCACAGTTTCTTACTACTAGGCCACACCAGAGCTTTCCTTTACTCTCATAGATATGTGTAATTTAACTTAAATTAGAGGTTAAAATATACTTGACCTATATTCTACTGAAAATGAGCATTAAATGTAAAAAACATTTTATTTGTGGTGTTTTTCTTTATCTTGATGGGCTTAACCATCATTAAAATATTTCAGAGATTAATGACCCGTAAAGAGTATTAAAGACCAGTAATCAAACATTGTTCATAAATGTTTTAAGAATTAAGAGAATGTGTAAAGCAGTGTGGCGCTTTCTCAAAAAGTTGCAAATAGAGATACCATTTGACCCTGCAACTCCACTACTGTAAATATACCCTAAAGAGAGCATAACCAACATCCAAGAAGATATATGCACAACCATGTTTATCACAACTTTGTTCACAATAGCAAAGAACTGGAAACAACCTAAGTGCCCGTTAACAAACGAAAGGATAGAGAAGCTGTGGTATAATGCACAATGGAATACTATGATGCATTGAAGAACAAGGAACTCATGCAATATTATTCAAAATAGGTGACCCTGGAGGACATTATGCAGAGTGAAATATCTCAGTCACAAAAGGACAGATACTGTATCGTGCCACTGTTGTAGAATGAGCCTGACATCAGGATAGAGGTAAGACTGAGAAAAACTGGATAAATTATGGATCCTGCATTGAAGCCGACGAGGGAGAGAACAGTTTAAAAGCAATATATTTTAGGGCATTATGATTTTCAAAAGAGTTCGGAATGAGGGTTGCAGAATGGAGTATACTCAGGGTGAGGGTGGGGATTGTGTACCAATGAAGGAGTTTTTCTTTTGCTTTTCAAGGAGAAAAGCGAACTTGGGGGGGGGGGCGAGGAGAAAAGTGCAACAATGAATGAGTGGAAATCCAAAATCTCTGTAAGTGTTCATTGAAATTAATTTAAAAAAGAAAAAGAATTAAGAGAATGTATTTGAAAATGTTTTGTAAGCCAAAACAGTCATAAAATATTTATCGTCCTTCTAAGAGATTACTTTTACTCCTTTCTCAGTAATACCTATTTGCAAGAAATTTCAACTAAGAAATTGAGCACTTTATTTATAATTTATTTGTATGTTTTAATTTATAATTTATTTGCGTGTTATGATGTAATCCTGCGCTCAAGAAAAAAAATTTAAAAAACACTGATAGGAGAAAATTCTGAGATGAGAGTTTCAGAAAGACCACACTGTGAGGAAATTTCTGTGTCATGGGCATATGGATTGAAAAGGTATGAAGACAGGATGCATCCTTGATGCCCTCCCTTTTCAATTTTGAACTATGCAGTGTTTCCTTGCTCTGTTCTGTCATCTGCTCCTGGTCCAAGTATAGGTTTCACATGAGCACAATCAAGTGTTCTGGGATTTCCATTCTTTTCCAGGTTAGCCGTAGGACTGTAATCAACAGTGAACCGTGTATCTGCAGCTGAGGTAGCTGGAAACCACACCTCCAGAAGAGGCTAAGGCAGTGGGTCTAAAAGTAATTTTGATCTCCTCCTGTACCTGTCAGATCCTATTTAATGGTACACGTGAAAAAAACATTTTAAGAAACCTAATTTTAAGAAGTCCTAACACTACAATAACAATCTGTATTGGTATATTCACAGAAACTTTTATCATTCCCCATTGGTTTGCCTAGATAAATCTGGGACCACAGTCTAATTTTTTAGTGATCTTAAGTGGGTGATAAACTTCATATTTTAATTAGAATTAGACTTTGAAATTTTTATGACATATGCAGAAAAGTCCATTTGCTGTACAAAAGTAACTCATGGTTGCTGTGATGCTGAACACTGTGACACTGATGTGTCAAATGTGATAATGGTTACCCATGGTGGACAGTGTTTGGTGGAGCTCCCTGATTAAAACAAGCTTGGAAGCAGTAGTGGAATCCACTTCCAAAACAGCTTGCCTCAGAAACCCTATGAAGTTGGAGAAACGTTGAAAGTTATACAAGAGTTCAGATCTTTCATTCATAGGGTCACCATGAGTCATCTCTGACTTGATAGCACTTAACAACAACAGCAACAATCCAGAAAAAGGGTCACAAAATATTTATTTGACAACACAAGATAGGACAGGCTTGTTGTTCTTAACATCACTATGTGTCCTACTCAGTTTAACAACACCTGACAACAACAACATCAAATCTGAATTTTAAATTCAGATGGGATTCAAGATTCTAGTTTCAAGGTTAATTTTAGGTTCTTATGGACTTGTTTTCATTTTCTTCAGCTTAGTTTTGAGCTTGCACGTAAGCAATTGATAAATTGTTCCTCAGTTAGCACCTGGCTTTGTTTTGGCGGCTGATATCAAACTTCTACAATGATTCTTTCTACAGATGTAGTGACTCTGACTCCTGCGCAGTCCATCAGGTGAGGTCCAGGTGTAAAGTCAACTATTCATGGCTTTTTAAAAAGATGTTTGTGATAAATAAATCATTGAATGTACCAAATTCAATCAGTTCATCATTTCTGTCAGCAAGATTGTACTTTGCAACTACGTTTTCTTCCTGATTGTTTCCAACTTTTGTATTCCGATCATCTGTAAGTTTTAACTGACTCCATGTTTGGTCAATTCTAGACTGCAAAAGTTGGTAGAAATACTCAATATCCAATTAACAGGTCTTCCTTGTATTTATATGTATAGTATCCTATCATTCAAAACAGAAGCTAATATACCTAAGGAAGTCCTGGAACATCCTTAAGGTGACGTATCTGTCAGTCAGAATGTAGATTGCTCCATTTTTAGATGCTCAGCACAGATCATAGCTAAACTGTACCTACATTTCTTCTCCATGGATATTGTGAGGATAAATTGGTAGTAGTTTTGCCATCAAATTAGTAACAATTTGCTATGTAGTATTGAAAGCTAATTTACCACCTCATTTTGTACATAGAGAGTCCTATTGGCTAAGTTCATAGAGCGTTGTGCTAACCAAGTCATGCCTTTTTAGTTGTTCAAATCTCCCAGCAGTTCAGCAAGGGACAAATATGGACAATTAGCCTTCTGAAATCTTAATAAAGGGTCACAGCTATAGATAACTTCCATGGCAATGAATTGAATTTGAGTGTTTTGTATGTGTTGTGTGTTGTTGTTATTGCATAGTGTCAAGGCAGGCCTGACCCATAGCAGACCCTCTAGTGAGTTTTCAGAAGCAATAATTGCATGAGAGGAAATTGCCCACCTTTCTTCTTCAGAGCAGATTGATGGATTCAATCCCAGGGAATTTGTGCTTCAGCAGCTCAATTCCTTACCACTAAGCCACCAGAGCACCTTTGTTTTGTATATAGGGCATAAGTATCTGATAATTTATGCAACTGCAGCCCAGCAACATAGTGAAAGGAATCAAATATGAATTTGGAATCTGTCTAATAACCAGTCTTATATTTCTTTTCTTTAATCCATATTTACCAAATAAATAAACTGTTTCTCTTTTCTAAAACCTCAGGAATGTTTTGGATTTTTTTTGTAAAAAAAATTTGTTAATTTGTTTGTTTCCTACATGTCTGAATATCCCCCATAAGGAACTCTGATAAAGGTTGTGAGGATCTGTGAGTTCAAATCCATCATCTGCTGAGAAGAAACATTATGGGAAATCTACTTCCTTTAAGATTTACTGTTTATCTTGTCTTTGTTCACAATAGCAAAGAATTGGAAACAACCTAAGTGTCCATCAACAAACGAATGGATAGAGAAGCTGTGGTATCTTCACACAATGTAATATTTCGCTGCATTGAAAAATAAGGAACTCATGAAATATTATTAAAAATGAGTGACCCTAGGGGACATTATGCTGAGTGAAATATCTCAGACACAAAAGGACAAATACTGCATAGTGTCACTGTTGTAAAACAGGACTGATGTCAGGGCTGGGGGGAGACTGAAAAAGATGGGATAAATTATGTATACTGCACTGAAACAGATGAGAAAAAGAACTGTTTAAAAGGGATATGTGATTAGGTATTATAGTCATGATAGGAGTGCAGAATGAAGGCTGCATAGTGGAGTGGACTTGGGGGGAGGGATTGTATAACAATGAAATAATTTTACTTTTCAAAGAGAAGAATGAACTGGAGAGGAGGGCTGGGCAGGGAGAAAAGTGCAACAATGAATGAATGGAAATCCAAAGTCTCTGTAAATTTTCATTAAAATTAATAATAATAATAAATTTTAAAATATATTTATAGCCTCTAAAACCAGTGGAGCACCTTTCTTTGGACTGGGAACAAATTAATCAGTAGCTGACTAAATTATCTGGAAAACTGGACTTCATGAATAGGAATGTGGCATCAGGATTGGAGAGAGACTCATCAGTAACGTACATTATGCAGATGACACAACCTTGCATGCTGAAAGTGAGTAGGACTTGAAACACTTGTTGCAGAAGATCAAAGAATGCATACTTCAGTATGGATTATATCTCAATATCAAGAAAGCAAAGGTTCTTACCACTGGACCAGTAGGCAGAACCATGATGGATGGAGAGGAGATTGAAACTATCAACAGCTTCATCTTACATGGATCCACAATTAACAAACAACCTTGGTACCAGCAGCCAAGAAATAAGGAGATGCATTACACTGGAAAAATCTGCAATTAGAGACTTCTCCAAAGTTGTGAGGAGTAATGATGTCAGTTTGAGGACTAGGGTATGTCTGATTCAGGTCATGGTCTTTATAATTACTTGCTATGCATCTGAGAGCTGGACAATAAATAATGATGACACAAAAAGAATTGATGCCTTTGAGCTGTGGCATTGGACAATAGCATTGAACATCCCATGGACAGCCAAGAGAACAAATAGATATGTCTTGGAAAGAGTATAGCCAGAGTGCTCTTTGGAGGCAAAAATGATGATGCTCACATACTTTGGGCATGTTGTTAGGAGTGGCTAGTGGCTATTCCTTTGTAAAGTATATGATGCTAGGAAGAGTGGTGGGTCAATGAAGAAGAGGAAGACCCTGGACACAATGACTGCTGGAATGGGCTCTTGTGTGTCAGGAAGTGTGAGGATCGCACAGGATAGAACAGGGTTCAGATCTTTTGTTCATAGAGTTGCTATGAGTCATAGACTTAACAACACCTAAGAACAACAACAACCAAAACCTTTGGATGATTACGATGAATCAGAATTAACTCAATGGCAGAGAATTTTGGAGTTTACTAATTTTCTTGATAACATACGATGGTGGCATAGTCTGTAATTACTTGTGCTGCTAACCTCAAGACTGTGTGTCTACAGCAGTCCAAACTCTCCAGTGGTTCAATTACACCAGTTGTTCCATGGGAGAAAGATGACTTATCTCATTCCATTGTGATCCACAAACTCAGAATCCCAATAGAAAGTGTCAATTCATATTCAACAGTAGTGAGCTAGTGAGTGATCCTCCATGAAGGAGCTTTTGTGGCATAGTACATTATGTGTTTTGCTGCTAACCAAAAGGTCAACAGTTTCTCATAAGAAATATAGGTAATCACTTCCCTTAAAGACTTAACATGAAAATCGGATTGAGCTCATATGGCAGTGGACTACTTTCCATAACTATTCATTTAATCTAAGCTGAGCATTGGGTATTTATAAATGTCATTTGAGTTTGACTAAAGTTCAAAACACACCACATCCATAATCTAATCAATAAACCTTGGGAGGATCCCAGAAGTCTATATTTTTAAAAAAATGTCTTGGACATTTAATTTTGTTACTGAGATGCCTGGATTTTACATTGAGAACAGTACTATATTCTTCTTTCTGTATTTTATAAATTTTAGTGATGGACTAAATATTCTCATAAGGTTAAATAAACAAAACCAAACTCGTTCACACACATCGCCCCAAACAAAAAACACAAACCAACCACTGTAATTGAGTTAATTCTGATTCTTAGAGACCCTTTAAGAGCAGATCTGACCCCTAAAGCATCCAAGGTTACAAATCTTAATAGAACCAGACACCCAAAATATCTGAGGAGTAGCTGGTGAATTTGAGCCACTGAATCTTCATTTGGTTAAATAAGCACTTACTTCTTATTCAAGACTGAAAAAAGATTTTAAGTTGAGATGTATACTTTTGTCAATATACAGTAATATCTCTACTCACACTTTATAATTGCAAATTATTTTCTTTCAGGGAAAAATCCAACAATATTGTTTTAATTTTTTTCCCTGTTCTATCCACCACTTACAGTTTTATCTTCTAATAAAGTACACATGGCTATATTCTTTTCCAAGCTTATTTTACAAAGCTAACACAGATTTAACATTGAGAAACAGAGACCTGTATCTAGGAAATGGAATAAGAAACAGATGTGGGGAAATTGGTGAGATATAAAGTGCAACCTACCTTCATTTCTATTACAAGGAGACTCACATCAGGACCCCTGTAGTGTTGATTTTCTCTCAAGGAAAGTTTCATTTGGGTTTTTGCCCTCCCAGTAATGAACTTAAGGAATTTTCAAGCTGCTGCCACTCTGACATAGACTGTGGATTCTTTTGGGCACATGTCGTTTTGAAAATACCTGTCCCATTGAAATGATCGCTGCAAGGCACTAAGCAATGTAAATTTTTCATGCACTGTTGCCCTTATACCCCTTCTGGTGCTCAACCTGACACTTCACATAAGATAGGTGCTAAACAAGTGCACTTAAAAACAAAGCAACTAAAAGATAAATAAATTTAAAACAAAACAACTAAGGTTTTTGTTGTTGTTTTTTGCTAGTGATATAATTCCTCAGAATATTCCCTAAGTATGCTTTTTAAATAATTACTTTGATGAGGCAAAATTGATAGAACATCTTTAATGATATAAAAAAGACCTGCTTAAACATAAAATTGGGCTGATCCTCCATCTGTAGAAGGTAACTTCCCGGACAAAATGAGACACTAGAACACTATCTCCATGTAATTATGATATTAACTCCAGTATGACCTCCTGTTCAGTTGGCCCTTTGATCATTATGCAGTGCCCTTCATAATTTCTGAAGGTATTTTTGTCTATCTCTGGTGGCCTACTAGCAAAAAGCTGCACAGTAAAGCACATGGTTCAAGTCCATCTGTTGTTCCACGAGAAGATGGAAAATCTCCTCCTGCCAAGCAATTAACTGACTCTGAAAATCCACTGGAAGGTCAGGTATGAGTCAGTTCCTCTTACACATTTCTCTTGACTGTTTGCTTGGTATTTTTCCACCACCCTTTGATCATTGTTTTTGTTGTTGAAGTGTCATCGAGTCATAGATGGTTCATAGCAACCCTATGAATGAAAGACCTGAACACGTGTATAACTTTCATCGTTTCTCTAAGTTCATAGAGTTTCTGGAGGCAAGCTATTTCAGAAGTGGCTGCCACTCCTGCTTCCAAGTCTGTTCTAATCTGGGAGCTCCACCAAACACTGTCCACCATGAGTAAACATTATCACATTTGACACATCAGTGTCACAGTATTTAGCAACACAGCAACCATGAATTGGTTAACCTCTGTACAGCAAATTGACAGCCCAGTGTTATACCACTTAGAAGAATGTTTGACTAAAAACAATTCAAACCAGGCTTGAGGGCTGTCATCCAGTCATAGATGTCTCATAGCACCCCTATGGATGAAAGAACTGAACATTTGTACTGATTATTAGTATCTTTTTTTTATGTCAAATGTGTGTCTCTTGTAGACAGTATATTGATGCGCCATGTTTTCTAACCACTCGGCTGCCTTTTTTTCTTCTCTTGACTTGTGCTTTTAGTCCATTCATCATTCACCTTGGTAACTGTGGTTTTATTGCTGTCATTTTATTGTACTTTTCTTGGTGTGATGTCGTTAATATACCTATTCATCTACTTTTATTTGCTGAAGTAATTTTTTTATGGCATTTCATGTAATTTTCATGGCTACAGTTGTTTTGGTGTTTATGAAAACTTTCTTTTTCTTCCTTTTTTTTAAATTTGATGAGAAATTTGAAGGTTAATCTGTAAATTGCTATTTTATTTTTTTTTTTTAAATATCCTGGACTTACTCTCTCTTTAGAAGTTCTGTAACTACTCTTACTTCCTCTATTTTCATTGTGTGTGCCAAGCAGGAAATTCTTGGGAGAAAAATGGACAATCTAGTTGATTTATAGTTTCCCAAAAACCCTCTGGAAGGTGAAGTATGAGTTGTCTCTAAGCCCAGAGTAATGAGTTTATGGTCCTCATTAACATAATTATACCTCTACTTTCCTAATTTTTTGTTATGTGATTAATTTGTCTTATTTCTGTGTTCATGACAGTTTCTAGATTATGTCTACATTTATGTTGATTTTGGTTTGTTTTCTGTCATTTTTAACTCAAAGTACATATAACTTTCTTTAAAATTTCTTATAGATTTGGTTTTCTTTTCATAAATTTGCATCATTTCTTTTAGTCTAGAAATGTCCTACTTTCACCTTCATATTTGATGGACAGTTTTGCTCAGTACAGGATTCTTTGTGGATAATTTTTTATTTCACTGTTTCATACATATTATCCTATTTAATTCTTGCTTGCATGGTTTCTACCAAGAACATAATCTTATTGAATCAGTATTAGGTTACTCTTCATTATTCAAAGCTATTTTCAACATTCTTCCTTTTTTAATTTTGGAAAAATGTATTAAAATGTACCTTTAGGTATTTGGGAATTTGTCCTGTTTAGCTATCATCTTAATAACACAGGTTGTTGATGCATCTTCCTCTAATCCTGATGCTGCATTTTTTCCCCAAAGATCTAACTTACAAATTATTTGTTCAGCATAGGTCGGATAGGTGTGGAGAAAAGATACAGCCTGATGCACACTTTTCCCCCCACAAGTTTATTTAGAAAATTAAAATACAAATTAGAACAAATTATTTCACTTTCCCTCAGCCCCCCATAAAGTTGTACAATCCAATGATTAATCTTCCCTTTTCCCTGCACATCCACATCCCTCTGCTTCCAGCCTCTCCCACCCCTCCTGGATCCTTATACTCATTCTACAGTAACGGTCTTATACAATATTTATCCTTGTCAGGTTGAGTTAGTTCACTCAGCATAATGCTCTACAGTCCCTCCCAAGTTAGATAATAATTTACAAAGTTGTTGCTTGATGCACACTTTTGTTGATTTTAAATCACGTAGTTTTCTCTTACTCTGTTTGGACAACAGCTTCTTGATCTAGGTTTCATATTAGTATAATTAAAAGGTTTGGGATTCCCATTCTTCCCAATGTTAACCATAGTTTGTTATGATCCACAGAGTCAAATGCATTTGCATAATAAGGAAAACACAAATAGGCATTCCTCTGATAATTTCTGCTTTCTGCTGAGATCCATCCGACATTAGCAATGACATCTCTAGTGCCACAGCCTCTTCTAAATCTAACTTGAACTTCTGACAATTCTTTGTCAATGTCCTATTCTAGCCATTGTGGGATGATCTTCTACAATATTTGTTTGTGTGTTATATTAAGTATATTGTTCTACAATTTCCATATTCTGTTGGAAATTAACAACCTGCATTGTGCACATGACATGGACTCATTTGTTGAAAGTGGGGAAAACTTGAAGTGCTTTAAGGACCACAACCTTCAATGTAGATTACAACATCCATCAAGAATACAAAAATCGTCACCTCTTGATCAACAACATCATGATGGAGAAAAGATTGAAATTGTCAACAACTTCATCTTGGATCCACAGTTAACATTCTTGGAACAAGGAGTCAGGAGATCTGAAGATATATTGCATTGAGAAATTCTACACTCAAAGACTGCTCTAAGTTATCAAGAAGCAATGATGTCAGTTTGAAGACTAAGGTGCACCTGATTCAAGCTGTGGTCTTTTAAATCACTTGTTATGTATCAGAGAGTTGGAAAACTAATAGATGATAGAAGAATTGGTGTCTTTGAATTGAGGTGTTAGAAAAGAGTACTGGATATCCCATGGACTGACAAACAGATATATCATGGAGAAAGTGCCGCTCCTTATAAGCAAAGATGATAAAACTCACATACTTCAGGCATGTTGTCAGGAAAGCTATTTCTTGAAAAAGAACATCATATATGGGAAGGTAGAGAATTGGCAAAAAAAGAGGAAGACTGTCCACCAGATTAATTGACACAGTGACTTCAGTAATGGGTTGAAGTGTGCCAGAGAAGATAAGGATGAGACGTGATAGGACAGAGTTTATATCTGTTGTTCATAAAGTTGCTCTGACTCATATTCAATTCAAAGACACATAACAACATCCTGCTTCACATTGTTCAGGTTTTTGAGTGCTTATTTTCTCAGTTTCATAACATTTGGGAAACTTCAAGCAATAAATCTTCTATAATTTCCTCTGTACTTTTTTAACTTCCGTGTTGTCAGATTCAAATAACACACAAGTTCTTACTCTTGACATTGCCTAATTTAATTCTTACACTTTCTTCATTTACTTTCCTACTTTTGTCTGATTTTTCCTGTAACAGATTAAGTATGAGAGATTTGTTGTCCAAGTAACTGATTCTATCTTTTCTTTTTTTCCATTCTACTCTTTTGTCCTTTCAAACATTATCTACTTTTGCACTTTTAGTCTTAATATTACGAATATCACTGAATATGCTGGTTTTGCATCCTAACTTTTCACTTATTTTATTTATTTGATCTTGCATACTTTTATATCTATATCTATATTTCTATGTATCTATATATCTATATATCATCTGTATATCTCTATTTCTATCTATACCTATATCATCTATCTCTGTCTCTGTCTCTATCTCTATCTATATCTATATATCTTTTCATCTATCTTTATCTCTATCTCTATCTCTATCTATCATCTATCTATATCTCCCTGTCTTTTCCTAAATTCATAGAAGATATTTAAATAACATACTTTTGAAATCGTCATTAAGGAATTTTAGTAGCTTTCTTTCTCTGAAATATTTTCCTGTTGCATTTTATAGACACTTTTTGGTCCCATCTTAACTTGGTTTGTTTGTTTATTTCTGTTTTTTGCTTTTATTATTGAATGACTGTTGTATGGTTTTCTGTTGTCTCCAAGACACTGTAGTGTTTTTATCTTTGTGGATGGAGACAAGAAGTCTGATCCAGAAATGTCAAAGGGTGAAACAATCAACCTGTGACAGAACCCTTACTAGCCTCAGTGGGCCTGGAATAGCTATTTGGCTAGGGATCATGCCTTTTCCAGTTTAAGTCTGGGTGTTGGTAGGTCCTCTCAGATATGGCTAGCTCTAAGTGACAGACACTACCAAACTTAAATCCTCGAGGAGGGTATACACAGCAAAGGATGCACTACTTTGAAGGTGTCCTACATAATCTAGGGCATGATTAAAGGACAGAATTAGCATAACCCATTGGTTTCTGGAGGGAGACTGTGAGTTTAGAATTGTATAAGCTACCAAGTGAAAGACACAATATAGTATGGATCTTTCACTAGACAAAGCCTAGAAAAACTGGGAAATACTTCTAACAACCTGGTGGTCAGTGGTATGGGGAAGTTACTACTCTCAACTCTAGAAAGAAGTAGGGAACAGAAAGAAATACTGCACCTTTTGCTAGCCACTTGTGTAGGTACTGCCACAGACCTACAGCTATTCAGACTAGCCACACTACAGTGTCAGGGCACCATGCTCCATTTGCCTTTTCTCTCTATGTTTTCTTGAGTTCTTTATTTATAATCACAGCTTTCACAATCTACACCTACCTACTGATGTCTTTCCTGCAGAGGGGTTACATTGATGCCTGTCTAATCAGCTATATTAGTTTGATTTTTATTTTTTCTGAGTCTGAGATTCTTTGAACCAAAGGTCATCAGATCTCATTTATCTTTTCATGTACTTGAACAATAACAGTTAATCAATTTTGGTAAATTTAATTGAAAAACGGTATGTCCCAAATTTCTATGGCCAGTCATTCTCAACAATTTATACCTAACACAGCAAATTCTCTTCTGTTTTTAAATTATAATTAATATATTAGTGTATTTTATTCATTAATTTGCATAAGTAATTATAATTTCAAATCTAATTATCATGAAATAGAGTATCTATTGAACCTCATCCATCATCAATTTAGAAGATTAATATGTGAATGTCTGTGTCTCAAGGACAGAATCATAGATGGAAATAGACTTTCAAAATTCTGATGCTGTGATACCGAAGTACGTAGTTCTTATAAACAATTTTATTCACTCTCCTAAATGAAAATCAGGCGACTTGTTTAGTATTATTATCTGGTAGGTGCTCTAAGAATAATTTTTTAAAAATGCAGTCACCAGTTTCTCAGAGAAAAAGTAATTTTCATAAACAACTATTAGTGACAATTTCTTGAAACTGTCACCATTTATAAATCAACAAATATAGCTTATGGCTTTCATATAATCACTGACGCTTGCAAATTTAGTGCCTGTAAACCACACCTAAATTAATCACACAAAAGGACAAAACGAGTATCAGGAAGGACGGGGTAGGGGAAATACACAAGTTCTTTATGGAGAGAAATTGAAATGTAACTTAATCTTCAAACTTCATTTCTGATGATTATACATTCTTAAAGGCTTTGGATTAAGGTTCATATATTTCCAGGTGCTTGTAAGTAAGACCGCATTACAACTGCAATATAAAATTATTAGACTTTGCTTGATTTTCTGTTGGATGTGTGCATTCTCTTGGTGATTTTTGATGCTTTTTACTTAGCAGAGAAATTAGTTCTTTGCTTGTAATATGACTGTACATTTTCCAGTGTTTTAAGCCTTTTGTTTTTGTGAAAGACCCAGTTTTTCTCCTTGACCAGCCACTGTAGATGCTGATTCTCACAGTAACCCCATGTGGATCAGAGCAGAACTGAACTTTGCTATGGCGGATTTTTTTAAGTAAATCATCAAGCCTTCCAAAGTGTCTCTGGGTAGATTCAACTAGGACCATTTGGTTGCAAGCCAGGTAAATTAACCATTTTACATACCCATAAGAAGAAGAAGGAAAAAAGATAGACTTGTTTTATAAGCATGCAGTCTCTGAAATCACACAGTCTCTGCATTTGTTTAATAGTTGAAATCCTTGAACACTTTAACTTCGATCTTCTATTTTGCAAATAAAGGCTAATACAACAATGGAGTGTGAATATGAACAGAGCACATGCATTGAACACACACACTTAGGTCAGCAAATATTCCAGGCAGGATGCATACCAAGCAGATCTGGAAAATTGAATTGCATATCAGGTGCAGTCCACAGCACCATAGGGCCTTGAGTGGGAAGGTGGCAATGATGAAAACAGCGGCAGTGGTGACAAACAGCGACAGTAGTAATTGACAACAATGATGTTCATCTTGTCCATCCATCGCCACAGCCTTTATCTGCCACATATGCATAAATAAAATCCTTTAGCTTGAGTTTTGAGACCGGATTGGAAGTGATAAGTCAATAAACTTTGACAGTAAATTTTTTAAAAAATAGAAGTTTATACACGGATATTGCTCTAAAGCATACAAGTGACTTAATAGAACTATTCAAGAAACTTAGAATCAAATTTTTAAAATTGGTGAAACATTGCAAAGCAATATTTGTAGGTATAGTAATAGAAACTGGGTTGAATGATTATCATATATGATAGAAAAGAGCATTATTTTAATATGATGCTTCAGATGAAGCAATTATTAATCAGAAAGATAATTTCAAAATCTATTTTTATTGTCATTAAAGATACAGCAGAGGTAATGCAAACAAATAAAGTGAATTACATACAGATGATCAAGCAACTTTAGATTTTTTACATGATTTCCACAAATTAAAGAAAATGTCAAAGAAAACATCAAATTCATTAACACTAAATTGTTCAAATTTACCTTTAAAATTAATAAATTTATAGGAAAATAAATTACGGTTCTTTCAAAATTTTTTTCTGGAAAAGCAATTAGTTTTATATAT
>NW_006399835.1:6363579-6367996 GCF_000299155.1 Elephantulus edwardii | reverse complement strand
GCGAGAAGCTGTGTTTCAATCCGAAGGCATGTGGTTTGATCCACCACCTGCTTCAGCATGAGAAAGATGGGCAATTCTCTTCACACGCGATTAACTGTCTCAGAAAACCCACACTGAGTTGATTGCAACTTGATTGCACACGACAACAACATTTCATTTTATGTGTAATAAAGTGGCTTGGGTGGTGGGATTGTTTTTTTAAGACTTTTTACCCCCTTTAAATGTATTTTTCCTCCATACTTTCACCCAGAAGCCTTGCATTTAGAGATTTCATATTTAGAGATACATGATTATCTAGCATAGTCTCAAAATAAAAAATTTGGAACCTCTAATCCAGTATGGTTCCACCAAAGAAAAAAAATAATAATGGTTGATGTAAAAAAGAATTCACTCTGGGAGAGAACATATTAGTGGAAAGCGTCTTGGATTGGACTTTGGACACTTAGGTGGTCACCACTAACCATCAGTGAAGCCTTGGGCAAAGCACTTAATATTTTCATTTTTTTGTATTTTTTCACCTATACTATAAAATTTGTGCAGAGGCTAAGTATTTAGCTTTTGACATTTCAGCAATAGAAGCCCCTGCACTGAAATCCCTAGGTATACCTAGGAATTGGTGCACCTGTTTTGTTTTTTTTCTTGACTGTCATATCTGTCACCTTAAATAAAGAGCTACAAAGCCCTACAGGCAATTTTTTAGTGCACGCTTCTACACAAGCATTTTGTTTCCTCAGATGCCTGACCATAGGTCTTTTCTTGCATAACCTATTATCACCTAACAACTTTTGTGGAGCTGGTGTTCACCAGACACTGAGAAATATGCAACAGTTAAAGGGCTCCATATGTTTTAAATTCAGTGTTGAGAAAACAGTCAAAATTCAGACTACAGAAATTATCACTCCACAATTTAGACTAGTCTTTTCACTCTTCACATAGGATTTTTGAGTAAAAATAAAAAATTAGTTTGGATAAATCAATATTGAGATATACTTATGCTACTATGAATTTCCAACCTTTCAAACTATTAAAAAATGTTTCTCCCCCTATCATACACACTTTGACAGCTGAAGACATACAGATAAAGACATGTCAGGCACTCAAGTAACTTTGTTACAGAGGACACACACATACAGAAAAAAAAAAATCATTCTTATACCTAACAATTACATTGAAAAGTAAAACAGAAAAACAAAGAAAAGACCAAGGCAAAGAAAAAGAGAGTTAAGAAAATTACAAGAAAATTAAGTTAAAACAAAGAATAGTTTAAAAAATCTAGTGTGAAAGGAGCAGATGGAATGGGGGGGGGTGGCTAATTCTGACTTCTGTCCACTTTATAAAGGGGAATTTCCCCATTAATAATATCGATGTTGTTGTTGTTAAGTGCCGTCGAGTTGCAGGCGACTCATAGTGACTCTGTGATATCGATAGTACCATAAAAATGTCTACATTATGAGACATGTCATCCCACATGATCCTACACCTATTTCTACCAACCAGTGGGTTCAATATTCATTGTAAATTGACTCATAGACTTCACTCACAGTTGGGAGGTTTATTAAGAAGGCACATTGGGTAGTGGGAGAGACAAAAATATCACCAGTACGAGTCCAGTTTTAGTCCAACAGTCCTATACTAGATTAACAGCAAGACACACTTCCTCAATTAGTGAAAATCCAATTTTCAGGTCAGTAGCACAAATGCAAAAAGCCTCTGGTTTCCTCAAACATCCAGAAAAATCTACCTCAGAGCAATTGTCATTGTTGTTAAGTCAAGTCAAGCATTATTCATAGTGCCCCTATGAACAAAAGACCTGAACCCTGCTCTATAACTATAATCATTTCTCTATGTTCATAGAGTTTCCAGAGGCATGTTAATTAGAAAGTCTATACCACTTCTACTTCCAAGCCTATCTCAATCAGAGAGCTCTATCAAACACTGTCTACCATGAGTAACCATTATGACATTTAACACACCAGTGACATAATATTTAGGATCACAGCAATCCCAAGTTACTTCAGTACAGTGAATTGACAGAACAGTACTGTACCACACAGAAGAATGTCCATTCCAAACAACACCAGGGCCTCAGACCCAGCTGACTTTAAATACAAGGACCACCTACCAGATCCTGGTTGACACTAAACAAGAGAAATCCAGCCCACAGCTCATTGTTGGCTAAATCAAAAAAATCCAATCAAGTTCACACGCAATTGTGAACAAAAAAACAAACAAAAAACCCAAAACCTTACCAAAGAGTCCACACTTAGCCCTCAACCAAAACAAGAATCCCACCTTCCAGAATCCAATTGCTTCACACATCAGCCTCTAAACTGAAGACTTAGGGCCGAATTGACTTTTTATTTCTTTCTTTCTTTTATTTTCCTTTCTTTTTTTTTTTTTTTTATCAATTGTTCTTCAATCATCCAGCAAGGAAAACTTTACATTGTGGCTTACCTCAAAGGTCCGTCTAGTTACACTTTGCCACAGTCTCTTCACAGTCTCTCTACCACCATGACCACTATTTTTAAAAATGTGGAAGGCATTCTCATATATTGGGCCCACAACTGTTGATGATTTGCAAGACTATGTGTCCACTGTTAAGATAGATAAAAATTGTGTCCCCTAAATGAGGAGTAATGCAATGGCTAAAACAGCCAATTTTCAAGGATTCTGACACTCAACCTATTAAGATCAGTATTGTCAAAGAAAGCAAAGAAAATACTAGTGAAACGTGTATAGAGCAAGAAAAAACTGTGAGAAAGAAAAAAAAAAAACCCAACAAACAAAAACCATCTCAAACTAAAATAACAAAGAAATCAACAGAAGAATTACAAAACAAATTTGGTGACACTTCTCAGGAGGAAGGAAGATAAACACAAAAAAAGATAAAAGTAAAGTAAAGAATAATTCTAAAAATGCCAGCATCTTCTGAAAATCAACAAGAAGAAAAGGCAGAGAAAATAGAACAAAAAAAAAAAGAAAAAAGCAATCAGGGAAGTTTCACAGAATTCTCCTAACAGATGTTTTTAGATATATGGTCTTCAATAAGACAAAAATGAAAAGAGGAGCTTACCAAAGATTATTATAATGTGCCAGATTCTGCAAGATTAAGCAGAAAAATAGAGAACTTTAAAGCAGAACCATGTTGTTGTTGTTTTTGTTATGTGCCGTTAAGTCGCTTGCAATTCATAGCGACCCTGAGTACAACAGCCCTAAACTCCGCTCTGTCCTGTGTCAATCGCACCATGTCCGATACACCCATCCCAATTGCCCCAGTCACTGAGTCAATCCACCTCATAGAGGGCCTTCCCCTCCTGCGCTGTCCCTCAACCCTCCCAAGCAAAATGTGCCTCTCCAACATGTCCAAAATACGTTAGACGGAGCGTCAGAATCCTTGCCTCCAAGGAGCTGCCCGGTTTTGACCCTTTCACGATGAATCTGTTTGTTTTCCTAGCAGTCCACGGTATCCTCAATACTATTCTCCAGCACCACAGCTCAAAGGCATCAATTGTACTTCTGCCCTCCTTAGTCATTGTCCAATTCTCTGATGCATAACAAGTGATTGCAAAGACCATGGCCTGTATCCGATGCACCTTAGTCTCCAGAGAGACTTTAACAACGTGGAATCATAGCAGTAAAGTAAAAAGAAAATAGTGGTTTTATAGTTATGTTCAAGAATGTACCCATACATTATTGATTTTCAGGAAACAAAAGTAATTTGTAATTATAGATTACTTTGAAAACAAAGAACCCAATGAAAGAAGAAAAAAAAGACATAGAATTCACAAGACAGTGATAGAAAGTAATCAATATCTATGAATCAGGCAGAGAATAGATAGCGCAGAGAAGAAGGAAGGAAGAAACCTCCAGATGCAATGTCTTTTACATTTGCATACAACATCACATTATACAGAAGTGATAGAAAATCTGAAATATTACCATTCAGAGTATATTTTTACAGGTTTGTGGGGTTTTTTTGTTTAGGAAATTGGGCTAAATTCTTATAAAATGAAAAAAAACATGAAATGCTGAAAGAAAAGGGAATTTTCTCTCTAGGAAAGTTAAAATACACAATAAAATAATGTAATTTTATGACATATCATGGACAAAATTTACCTTTAAACAATAGTGAGATAAAAATTTTAAAAATCAAAGACTGGGATATCAATAGTTTACAAAAATATATATAAAGCTATTATTCCAGCTTTTTAGAAAGGTATATTTAATTCTGGTTTTTGAAAAAAAAAAACAAAACAACTATTATCAAACTAAAGTGTTACACAGGTGATACAACTTTTAGAATGGTCTCTCCACCATGTTGGAATACTGCCGAGAGAAAACACATAAGCAAGCATACATAAGATCATAAATCGTTTATAGTTCTTTAAGAATTTTACCAAATGACCATCTAATGTTA
>NW_006399835.1:6353655-6361715 GCF_000299155.1 Elephantulus edwardii | reverse complement strand
CCATCCATAAAACCTCCCATTTAGTGATAAAATCCTTATTTTCTTAAAGAAGTAGGAGTAGGGTAGGACACAAGCCCTATACTATTGTTGTTGTGTACTGTGGAGTTGGAACCAAACCTTAGCTGATCCTCTGATGGGTTTCCAGAAGCAGTTAATTGCACAGGAGATTTCCCATCTTTCTCCCATAAAGCAGCTGGTAAATTTGACCCAAATGATTTAGGATTGCAGCAGAGTTTCTTACCATTACACCACCAGAGCTAAAGGCTCTGTAAATTAGTGGAATCTCAATGCCCACTCTCTTTAGAACTCTCTCTGCTAGGATACAACATTCAGTTGCACTGAAATTGATAGTCTGTATGGACTTGGTCCATCGCCCACCAATCTTTCGATCACCTACAGTCATGTGAATCATGTCCTTGATGAATTTTGAGTTGTGAGACCTTCCAGTGAACTACAGAACTCAAGGGTCATAGAGGAGTGGAGGAACTGAACAGAGGAGGAACAGCTGAAGTCAGAAATTATGTAATAGTATGGCAGATCAAATATTTGGGACATTGTTTACCTCCGCCTTTTAGTGACTAGTCTGATATTGACCTTAGCAGAACAAATTGTAATAACAGATATTAAAGTATTGAAGAGCAAGACTGAGCAAAATACACATTTTCATTCCAAAGCAAAAATAAGTGAAAGGAGTAGTCTCTAAGAAGCATTAATTAAGGATATAGCGCAAAGAGTAAAGAGCCGTTACATTTACAAAACTGCCTGCTAAATTAACTAAATTTTTGAAGTTTTTGTATACTGCTGTTATTTTGTACCATCAAGTTAAAATTGACTCATAACTAAAATATTTATCTTTAAAAATTCTAAGGTAGATTATTTGTTTCCAAAAAGTTTAAGAACACAAGAGTTGTTAAATTTACTTGGCCACATAATAACTCTCCAAAATACAGTTTTTAATTAGTGTTTTATAAAGATGGTGTTTTATCTTTTGATGCTACATTTATATATAATGAAATTTAGGAAATTTAAATAACTCTATTTTACTTGAAAATTATACAGAAGGAAAAAAATTTGAATATTGTTACATATGTAGAGAAGTAGACATGTGAAAAAGAACTATAAGTATTGAGTTAATACATATTCATTCAATTATACCTAAACTTACACAAAATAAATTAAAGCAGTTTTAAGAAGAGTAATCTTAATTAAATTTTGAGGAAGCTTGCACCAATGTAGACAGTATTTGGAAAAGTGTTACCTAGAAGAGGAAATATAAAATAGATTACTTCCCTCTGCAATCTTTGTCAGATTTTCAGGGACATTTTGTCTTATTTTTTATTATATTGACTTCTGCTATTTCAAGTTATTTATTTATTAGCTCTTTGACTTCAAACTAAGCCTTCCTTTACTGAATATACCTGCATATCTGAATCCCTTAGAAAATATTTGATTACGTATAAATTGCTTATATTTAAATCACAGTTATCCAGGTTGGGCTTAAGCTATTTATATTTTTACACGCTGAGTATTACTAGTGCAGCCAGCCTGAGAGCACTCCTTGGACCAGCATTTTCACATCAATATTTAAACTTTGTGACCTTTCAATGATCAAGAATCACAATCTCGAAAACAAATTGCAGTGGTTTAAAACTAACTCTCTCTCTTTTTCTCTCTCTCTCCCTCCTTTCTCTGTGGGGTGGGACGCGCGAGCATGTGCGTGCGCGCCATGTATATGCACACACATGTACTGTAGGTAGAAGGGAAATTTGAGACTTTTGTTAATGACTATGTAAAGAATATACCTTTGTTTTATTATTTGTATACTTTTATTAGTTTTTCTTGTTATTGTTACTTGTCAGCAAGTGATCTAGGACTCATATTTACCCTATGCACAATAGCTCTGAACCCTTCTGTATCCTGAGTCAATGTCACCATCTCTGATACACCTATCTCAGTTACTGTGTCAATCCATCTCCTCCAAGGTCTTTCTCTCATTTGCTGCACCATTCCGAGAATGATATCCTTCTCCAAAGACTGGTACCTCCTGGCAACATGCCCTAAGTAAGTGAGACAGAGCTTCAAAATCCTTGTCTCCAAGGAGCAGCTTGGTTTCACCCTCTTCAGGGCAGACCTGTCAGTTCTCTTGACAGTCCATGGTATATTCTTATCCAGCATCACAACTCAAAGGCATTGAGTCTTCTTCTGCCATCTTTGGCCGTTGTCCAGTGCTCTGATGCATAGCAAGTAATTGGAAAGATCATGTCCTGGATCCGGTGTATCTTAAGTCTCTAGAATGAAATCCTTTTTCTTCTGCACTCTGGAGAGGTCCCTGACAAGATATTTTCCTAATTCAATTTGTCTTTTGATTTCCTGACTGCTGGTGCCAAGAGAGTTGATTGTGGAATTATATTACTAATTTAAAAATATTCAAAATGAAAAGCTGAGGAAAAAATTGTAACTCCTTTTTCCACTTCTTCACAATTCATTGCTAATCAATCTATTTTACTTCTTTCTTTCATAACACTTAGCAGATCCTAGTTAATTGATTATGCTTCTTGCCTGTTCTCTACCTTCCTCCAGAAGCAGATACACACTATGAAGACAACGGTTTTCTTTGTTTTTGTTTACTGTCAATTTGTGAAATCCTTATTTACAGACTAGCATGTAGTAGTCACTGAGTGAAAACGTCCTTACCTTCAAAATAAAATAAAATATATTATGGTGTTTATTGTCTTCAAGAAAAAAGCCCAACCTCAGATTTTTCTTTTTTAAATAACAAGAGTTTTTGTTGAGAGACAAATATATTTTCAAATTGGAGATTCAAGGTCCCGAAAATAATGAGCTAAATGTTCCAAGGAAAATATACTTCAAGTAGTTTTTTATTAGAATTACAGGTCAAAATTAAGTAACTGGCTTAAATTTATGTATGATTATAAAATAGGGTGCATTTTGTTTCAAAACATCTGTAAGACTTTCCTTGTGTGACCATAGGAAGCACACACTTATTTCTAAGGAGGATCCTGAATATGCATCTGTACTGGGAATTATTCTTAATCTGGTATCCTGAACCAAGTGTGTGTGTGTGTGAACAAATGATCCTTTATTGAAATTCTTTTCATCTGGGGTTCTTAGCTAGCTAGGCATTCCAAAGCACCACTGTTGGTGTGTTCTATGATGTCCTGAGGGTACTATCAACATTACGGCCCACAGCCTGGGCAGTTCCCAGTATCTCTTTAATAGTTCCAGAGAGTTCTCTGGATAAAGATTGGTGTGGCATTTTTCTGGGCAAAGTGAATCTCATTAAATTGATATTCCCTCTGTGTTTAATACTTTTTTGCCTTTTTCCTCTTCTTTTTTTTTTTGTGGTTTTGTTTTGTTTTTTCTTTTTCCTCTTCTATGTGGTTCCTTTAGGGCTTTGATGACCAGGGGAGAGGCAGAAGGCATTTGCAGAAGGCATTTCACAGCAATCCTTAGTCCCTTCCAGTCACTGGTTGGAAAAACCATCACCAACTTTTGTAGAGACAGACAATGACTGCCAGCCTATTTTGGAGGTCAGAGCAGACGTGATGGAGACTTCCCGGCCAGTATACTTCGGGTATAGTACTTCGATCTCATTGGGGTTGGACTTGGACTTGGGTGACATGGCATAGGTGGCTGATGTGGAAGAACTCAGATGAGGGAAGACTGAAGAAAGCTGCACTGAGGTATCTTCCTAGTCAAGAGCTGAAAGTATGAAGTGTATTCTTTTTTTAAAAAAAAAGTTTTAATTGTGATTTTGGCAAAAGTTTTCAGAAAACCTGGGGTTTCGTTCATTAATTATTACACCTTTTCTTCCTTCTCCCTTCCATTCCCCTCCCCCAGTTCCTTTAAAAAAATATTCCTGTTGCAAAGTTTCCTCCTTTCCCCCTTCCCCTCCTACTCCTCCAATCCTCTTTGCAATGTACCTCTTATTCTATACCATTGTCTTACAAATAACGCCTAATCATACATGTCTTTTACATAGTTCTCTCACTCATCTGTTCTAATAGTGTTCATTATCTATGCATTATCTAGTTCATTATCTAGCTCATTATCAGTGTTCATTATCTTTTCCTATTCTCTTCCAAACCCCACAGATCAGTCCTGCTTCATAACAGTGGTGTTATGCAGTATTTGTCCTTTAGAGACTGAAACATTTCACCCAGAATTTATGTCCTCCAAGGTCATACATATTGTGTATTATTTTACGAGTTACTATTTTTCAGTACTCCACAGTATTTCACTGTAAGAATACACCATAGTTTTTCTATCCATTTGTTGATGGACATTTGGGTTGTTTCATCGCTTTGCTATTGTAAATAACACAGTAATAATCATGTGTACACAATGAAGTGTATTCTTAAGAGGCAAAACCCGTAAGCTAATGCAGTCACATTCTTCTCTAAAATTGCTTATAAAGTAATTATTTTTCTGGGTATAGTGGAGAGTTAACAGGAAAGTGGATAGTAGCTGGATAAGGAGTTTATCTTCAGGGTGAGCTGTTATTCAGGTTTTAATGATAACTCACAAAAACCCAACTAACCTTCAGCATGGTTTCTTCTTGATAGATTGAAACATGTTTATGTAGGCATTCAATACCCAAGACACAATAATTAGAGAGCAAAATAGGCAGAGTTAGAAAGTGAATAAAAAGACCTTATCTAACTTGAAGAAGAGGTCAAACTTATAATGAGAGGTCAAATTCATGTAAAGCAATTATTGTGGGGTTTGTTTGGTTTTTTTCCTTATTACATGATATTGTTATATTTTTAATGATTTCATTTTATTTGAATCCACAATCAAATCCCTGGGTAGTAGCAATCAAGAAATCAAAATACATGATGCATTGAGAAAAATCAGCTGCCAAGGACATCTCTAAAGTGCTAAAGAACAAGAATGTTAGTTAAAAGACCCAGGTGTACCTCATTCAAACCATGCTATTCAATTGCTTTCTGTGCATCTGAAAGTAATTAATAAAGTAAGTAATAAAGAAAGATGACATCATTCTTATTATGAAGAAGAAACAATACCTTTGAGTTGTGATGTGGGTGAAGAATATGGAACTTCTCTTGGATTGCCAAACGAACTAACAAATATTTCAAGAAGTCTTCTATGAAGTGTAGCCAGGGTGCTTCTTAGAGGCAAAGGCAAAGTAACTTTGCTCATATACTTTTGGCATATTATCAAGAAGCAGAAGTCCTTTGGAAAAGAAATCATTTTAGGAAATGTGGTGGCTCAAAGAAATAGAGAAACATCCTCAGCAGGATGGGTTGACACAGTGACCATAACAATGGGCTCAGGTATACTTGAGGATGGCTCAGAATAAGGACAAGGTTCAGGTCTATTGCTCATAGGGTCACATTTGATGACATTTAGCCATAACAGCAACAACATAGAAATACAGTTATTAACTTGTTCAAATCTAGTAAACAACCTTAAAATTGTGTTAAATCCAAAAGTAAGGGACCAGGGACTAATTAATAATTCTGCAAGATGTCTCAAGTTAACACATATAACTTAATTTGTATACAGGTATAAATAAAGGGTTTGTATTATAATGCCTAGATTGTGGTATTCTCTGTGAAATCCAATAGTGAGTCAGATAATTAGCTATTCATTTAGCTAATCAAAAAAGGACATGATACTAGATGTTAGCAAAAGTCATAATGCACAGTAACAGAATAACTAAAACATTTCATAGTGTAAGAATACTAACCACAAAATAACAAAACAAAGCAAATAAAAAATTATAGATATTACTTTCTTCAGTTATTTTTATGGGGGAGAAGTGGATTTTAAAACAAGGCTGGTTGTTATTTACTGTTGAGTTATGTGGTAATGGGCCCAGAATTGACCTTTAAGCAAGTTCTCAGTGGCAATAAAACACATAGAAACAATTTTTATTTATTATTTGAGAACCTGGAATTTATGAAAAAGAATATGGCATCAAGATTGAAGGACACTCATCAATAGCCTGAGTTATGCATATGATACTACATTGCTTGCTGAAAATAAGGAGCATTTGAAGCACTTGTTGCAGAAGATCAAAGAGTACAACCTTGGATTGGATTGCATCTCAATATCAAGAACAAAAATTCTCATCACTGGACCAGAAGCAACACTATGATAGATTGAGAAAATATTGACGTTGTTAATGATTTCATCTTACTTGAATCCACAAGCACCCATGGTACCAACACTCAGGATATTAGGAGACATATTACACTGGGAATGTATGCAGTCAAAGATTTCTCCAAATTATTGAGGACCAAAGACATCAATGTGAGGACTAAGGTGTGTTAGATTCAGGCTATGGCCTTTCCAATCACTGACTATGCATCTGACAGCTGGACAAAGAATAACGATGACAGTAGAAAAATTGATGCTTTAGAGCTGTGGTATTGGAAAGGAATACTAAATATCCCAAAAGAACAAAAAAATATCTCTTGGAGAAAGTACAGCCAGAGTGTTCCTTGGAGGCAAAGATGTTGGAGCTTTCTTTCACATAATTCAGACGTTTTGCTTTGAGGGGCTATTCCTTGGAAATGGACATCATTCTTGGAAAAATGGAGGCTTGGATAAAGAGAGGAAGATCCTCAACCAGGAGGATTGACACAGTAACTGCTGAAATGGGCTTTAGTGTGTTAGAAGAGTGAGGATGGCAGAGGACAAGACAAGGTTCAGATGTGTTGTTCAAGAAATTAATATGGGTCATACTCAACTCTATGACCTGTAATAACAACAGATGGCATAAGAGGATATTTCCCATCTTTCTGGGGGAGAAAGTGGTGGACTTGAACTGTGTGCCTTTGGGTTAACAGAGCAACTCCATACCATTAAGCCACTCAAGCTCCCTATAATATGATATGATGAGTGTATCATATAGTAGTTATCATTAGAATACCAGAAAACAAAATTTTAAAATTTCAGCAAAGTCCATGAAATTTTCTTCTGTGATCTTGAGAGAAGCCATTTACTTTTAACATAGTTTGCTTCTGGCCAATATGTATCCATTTCAGCTTAAATTGTACTTTTAACAGTACAGAAAGAGATTTCACCTTTCCTTAAATGAGACAGATAGATTAAAATTTTAATTCCTTTTAAATTAGCAGCAGAAGTGTCAGTAAGTAGGACAAGGTAGTATTCCTTCCAGTGATGTTCCAATAAATCTTTTAATTAATGTCTTATCCAATATTTACTTTCTTCTTAGAAGATGTTAGCAACTTTTTTTTTAATTCCAGAGTCTGATTTTCAAGGACTTAACTATGAAAAATATTTTAGAGTTTTAGATTAAAGATTGTTGTATAAAGGGATGAGGGAGACACAAACACCATTTAAAAACCATCCTTATTGTCATTCCCATATTCTCTGCTGAAGTCAAAGGGTGTAGGATCATTGAAAACATCTATATATGTTTATTCAGAATTTTGACATATGCTGTAATATCTTCTAATCCTATTCATATTTTATTGCTGGTCCAGTTAGAACTTAATCATTGGCGACCCTTCAGAAGGTTTATAGAGGCTATAAACTTAATGAGATGATATCATCTGTCTGTTTCCTGCAGAGTCATTGGTAGATTCAAGTCACCATATATGCACCATATTTGGTTTAGTAGAACAAAACCCTAGGGACTATGCTACCTGAATTCCTTTTCTAATCCTGTTAGAGCTACATATAAAAAGGGTGTGGTGGGGTTTTTTTTCTATCTGTACAATAAAGCATGGAACATCCAGCATTATTCTTACGTAAGGTTGTAGTAAATTTTTGTTTACTAAGTCTGTTGTAGTTAATTTCAGACATATGCAATTCTAAATTCAAATACAGAAACTACATCAGCTTCTATGTAAGAACTTTAAAAATCTTGTTTTGGCCCAATAGTATCCATGTTTGAAATATTACGTCCCACTTTAAAGTCTGAAATAGTTAATTTATTGTTGAAAAATTTTGATAAATTAAAATCTTTCTGTGGATGCCAAACAAGAGGGTAAATATTAACTTGTAATAATACTTCTTAAAAGTAAAATAATTGATACAAATTA
>NW_006399835.1:6349327-6353555 GCF_000299155.1 Elephantulus edwardii | reverse complement strand
AAAATATTTCTTTTTAAAAAAAAATTTTATTATTGTGTATGTGTGTGTACCATCAAATCGTATCTGACTGGTACAGGAGGAAATTGCATTCCTTCTCCAGCAAAGTATCTGGTGGATTCGAACCACATATCTCTGGGATTGCAGTGCAGCTTCTCGCCACCAGAGCTCCCCTTAAAATATTTCTAACATAATGATTAATATTGCTTTTAAAAGCTTTGTATATAATTTATAATATTCTTGAGACAACACTAAATTGAATATATCAAGAATAAAGTAAAATTATCAAGTATCTAAACACCTGAATAACAATAATAATTTCTTCTTCTTCTTTCTTTAATTATAAAAACATGTATGGGAAAGCGAGCTCTGGTGGCCTAGTGAAGCAATCCCGAAGACAGGTGGTTCGAATCCACTAGATGCTCTTCTGGAGGAGGAGGGACAATCTCCCCTTGTGCCAGTCGGATCTAATTCTACAGTACACAACAATTTTTTTAAAAAAAAAGGAAAGAAAAAAACCCCAAACAAACCATGTATGAGGACCCAGAGGGGTAAGGGGTAGGAGTAGAAGGTTGAGGACAGCAAGAGATGAAATCGTAGTGTTGCACAAAGTAGTGGGTGAAGGGGATGGGTAAAGGAAATAAGAAAGATCCAGCAGGGACAGGAAAAGACAGGTTAACGGTATGCATAGCCCAGTGGTGATTAATTTTTTTCTTAAAGAGATTGTCTCTTTCATTTATTGGTTTCCCATTTGGCAATATATGTGCAAACTGGCTGTTTCATGCTGTACAGGGCCACTGAGATGAAGGAGAATGGGAACCCACTTCAACACTTTACGGGTAGGTCTTCTTGATCAGTTAGAAGATATTTTCATGACATTTACTTCCCTCTGGACTGCAGGGTGTCTGTGTGAGTCCAGTGGGAATGGCTAGCTGAGCTTTGAGGCTCCACCTACCTTCATTTCCTTAGCTGGAAGTTAGTCATAATTCTTTTTTGTTTCTTGAATTGGCCTCAGGTTAGGTGTACTGGAAGAGGAGATGGAGGAAATTTCCTTAGATAAAGTTCCTCATACACATCAGTTGGCTCTCCGCAGGAGTTGGGTGGCACTCTCCAGGAGCTGGGCTGCTCTTCCCAAGGCCTGGGCCCTATAACTCAAGGGTCAGGTGGCACACACCAGAGGCTGAGTGGCTCTCCCCATGGGCCAGAGGGCTCTCCTCTGCCAGGTGGCTCTACCCAGGGACCAGAGGATGCTCCCCAGAGGCCAGACGGTGCTCCCCAGGGGTCAATTAGGGTCAATTACCCTCCTCCCCAAAGCTCTCCCGAAGTCCAGACCTTGCCAAGAATAGCACTTTTGTGTCTAGCACCACCATCATTGTTCCCTTTCCTCTCAGCCAAGTGGTCTAATTGTAACTCGAAGTAGGTATTATTGCCTTCCCCTCCCACCAATGGAGACAGGACTTAAAGAGTGGTGAACAGAGCCACTCAAGGTTGAAAAAATAATAAAGGTAGTAGAACAAGGACTCAAATCAAGGTTGTCTGGAGGCAGGCTGTGAGGCAGCAAGCACTGCATGATGCTAAGATCAGCCATCTTTCATCTTTCTCTGCCAGCAAAATCCTGCTGAAGATCATTTTTTAAATGGCCAGAAGCATACACTGGGGCTGTATATGCTTCTGCAGGGCCAACAGTAGTAATATTTTAGGTAAGCAATGTGAATTTTGCAGTTAAAACTGTTGCCTTGATGTTGCTAGATTTTTAGGGGGGAAAAAAGAAAGTTGTAATTGAGGTAGCAGCTGAAAAAATAAAATTTATGGCAGTATATTTTGTACTTGTTTAATCTTAAATAACTGACTGCCTTTGAGGCAAATCTAAAGTGTAGAGAATCTATATAAAGCTGAAAATCTTTATGAAAGGGGATTATCTACTTTTCTCCTCTGTAGCAACTTATGGATTCAAACTAGCAAATTTTAGTTTATATCCTGATAGGTTACACACTATGCCACCAAAGTTGAGACTTTAAACATAAAAAAGAAAAAGCTTTAAAACAAAAGGACATAATGAAAATTCTTCTGATTTGTAAACATATGTCATATTTAACACATAGAATATACTTTAAAAGTTCATTATTTTCTCCTCACAAAACACAACAAATTCTTTGTGGAAAAGGGTGGTCAAATGGCACCCATAAGGGGCCCAGAGAGGCAATACTAATCCCCAATAAAATAGACTTCAGAATGAAAGCCATCATAAGAGATAAGGAGGAACACTATACAATGATTAAAAGAACATTAGATCAAGAGGACATACCTTTAGTTACCATCCATACACCTAATGATACTCCTGAAAAATATATAAAAGCATGGCTAATAGATTTGAAGAAATAAAGAGACAGCACCACAGTAGTAGTACGAGATTTCAACGTATCACTCCAACCAAAAGATAGGTTAACTCAAAAGAAACTCAACAAAGATGGAGAAGACCTGAACTATACAATCAGCCAACTCAGATGTATTCATGGTATTTCTCCCCAAAACCGTAAATTTAATTTCTTCTAAAGTGTACACAGTCCATTCTCAAGAATTAACAACATATTAGGACACAAAGCAAACTTCAAAAACATTGAAATAATATATATTATCCTCTCTACCATAAAGATCCCACAATGATAGAAATTAGCAAGAAGATAAAGGGAAAAGAAACACCAAAATAGAAGCTAAATAACACCTTTAAGCACAACTGGGTTATAGAAGAAATAAAATCTGAGAAATGAATCAAAATCAAATACAATGTATTTGTAAAAAGAGCAAGGTTCATGTGAGGATGGCTGTGTCTGACCTTTTTACCAACTTCACAATGGCATACTGTCCCCATCAACAACATCAACAACACAAAACCAATTTCTATGAGGTCACACATGTTCCTAAACACTCCTGTACCTCTTTCTACTAATCTCAACACCAACCTTGCTGCTTTACTAAGTCCAAAACAGATGACACAGAATCATAGTAGGGCAGTCAAAACATTATAATCCAAGTTAGTATTAGGTTACAATCAGGACAGCTTCTGAAATGTGTGCACAGGCACTTCAGGTTTGAGCCTTGTGACTAATACTACAAAGTTTTCAGTCCTTCTAATTATGGCCTTCCCCTCTCTAGTCCTCTAACAAAAGTCTCTTAGCTCTGGCTCTGTGCCATAGCAGTTTCAACATCTGCTCTGCCTCATTAGAGATCTCTGGTTATGAGTTATCTCTACAGATAACTGCTATGGCTGTTGCTTCCACATGCCCTAGTCTGACTAACACAAGAATGTGTGGTCCTGAAGGGCAAGTTACATTCTCTTGCTTTTTTCCTGCTAGTGAAGTTCCTCCAATTCTTTTGATGAGTCTGCTCAATTTAATGACAAGCTTATCCAATTCTCTTGTGGACTGGTGAGACTAGCCAAGTCCTTTGTGGATAGGCTAGCACACCCTATCACATATTTCCATCCACTCATATGGCAAAGTAAGTTAATGGAAGAGAAGCCATTTCAAATAATAGACCACCAACACCACAATATCAGAACCTCTGAGATGTAACTAAGGCCACTTCATAGCAATAGGTAAACATAAAAAAAAAAAAAAAAAGGAGCAAAATAAATTACCTAACAGGTCTAGCAAATAGAAAAAGAAGGGTAGGCTAACCCTGCTTCTTCTATAAGAAAGAAAATGAAGATAAGACCTGAAATTTAAAAAAAATAGAAAACTTACCGAAACCATCAGAAAAACCAGGATCTGATTTTATGAAAGGGTTAAAAAATAGACAAATCATTGGCAAACTTAACAAAAGGAAAGACACAAATAAGTGTAATAAATTAAAGAACTGTCATCACAATAGAACCAGCAGAAATTAGTAGACAAATTTAGTAAAGTGGCAGGATATAAGATCAATATACAAAAGTCAGTGGGGTTTCTCTAAACCAACAATAAGACACAGAAAAGGAAACTAAGAAAGGTTGTTGTTGTTATTATGTGCCATCAAATCACCTATGACTCATAGAGACGCTATATAAAATATCTCTGAACTCTGCCTTATCTTGAACCTGTATCATGGATTCCAACACGCCTACCCCAATTACTCCAGTTATGGGGTCAATCCATCTATTCCAGAGTATTCCTCACTTGCACTGTCCCTACACCCTTCCAAGCATTTTGTCCTTCTTCAAGGATTGGTCCCTCTTGGCCACATACCCAAATAT
>NW_006399835.1:6345824-6347492 GCF_000299155.1 Elephantulus edwardii | reverse complement strand
TAATTAATTATGGTAATTAGTTATATAGACTAGAATATGTTAGATAGAAAAAGAGTTGAGGGCAAGAAGAAAAGGAGGAAATTAGCCTCAAGAAACACACAGGCCTTTATTGCATAATCTGAGAGGGACAACAAGTGATCTGACCACATGGAGAGTGAAAATGGTGCACCAACAGTTAAGAGTGTTTTTTATAAGGATTTTAGGGAGAAGTTTTAGGAAGGGGTAGGGAGGACTAAGATTGCAAAAACCAATGATTGCAAAGAGAGCTGAACAATGACTAGGGATGAGAGAAGAATTGATGTCTTTGAGCTGTGGTGTTGGAGAAGAGTATTGAATATACCATGGACTGCTAAGAAAATGAACAGATATATCCTAGAGAGGTTTAAACCAGGCTGCTGCTTGGAGGCAAGGACTCTGAAGCTTCACTTGTTGCAAGAAATGACTAGTCCTTGGAGGGGGACATCATGCTTGGAAGACCCTCAATGAGAAGGATTAATTCAATGACTGGGATAATGGGGGCGGGGGTGTCAGAGACAGTGAGATTGACACCATAGGTGTGTCAAACACCATAATTGGCTACCCATCCTTGGCAGTTTTGGTTGGAGCTCTCAGATTGATTTGGCTTTGGAAGCAGGACTGGCATCCACTTCCTAAACTGCAAGCCTATGAAAAGTCTAAAAACTGGAGAAATGATGATAGTCATAGAAAGGCTGAAGGCTTTTGTTCATTTTCTGTTTATGTATATATCCTTCCCTCATGTGTACTCAGTTTATATGGTGGACAAATCATTAAAGAAGTAAGATTCTAGGAAGAAACATGTGGCATCAAAATGAGAGGAGATTAAAGAAACAGTGGAATGCTCCCAGATGGGTGCTTTTGAGAGGTAAGAGACAATAAGAATGCATGATTATGGAGGAATTTGAAATGAAGGAGCTCATGGAGTTTGAACAATGCTCTGGTTCTTAAATTTGGTAGGGCCTGAGGGCCACAGGCCCTTGGGCCTGTTTTTAATTGTTTTTGGTCAAACATTCTTCTAGGTAGTATAGCCTTGGTCTATCCACTTGCTATAAAGAGGTAACTCGTGGTTGCTGTGATGCTGAACACTGTGACACTAATGTGTCTAATGTGATAATGAACACCCATGGTGGACAGTGTTTGGTGGAGCTCCCTGATTAAAACAAGCATGGAAGCAGGAGTGGCATCTACTTCCAAAACAGCTTGCCTTTGGAAACCCTATGAACCTGGAGAAAGGATGAAAGTTACATAAATGTTCAGGTCTTTCATTCATAGGGTTGTTATGAGTTGCCTACAACTCAATGGCACTTAACAACAATAACAGATAGATATGGGAGGACAGTGATTTGACCTCAAAGACTGCCTCCCAAACTGGGAGAGGTCACCAGGTTTTTCTACTAGGGTGAGACACCAATTTACTTAACAATAAACTTTTGTTAGTATAATCAAAGAATTTCCATATGTTAAAGAAAACCATTCACACTCAGACACCCCTTTTCCTGGAAACCAGGCAAATTAAAATTTACATTGTTGTTGTTTGCTATTATGTGCCATCTAGTCTCTTGAGACCCTATGTACAACAGCTCTAAACTCTGCTCTGTCCTGTGCCAATCGCACTGTCTCTGACACTCCCATCCCAATTATCCCAGTCAC
>NW_006399835.1:6343192-6344614 GCF_000299155.1 Elephantulus edwardii | reverse complement strand
AAAAAAAATGAAGCTGTCAATGAGTTCATTTTACTTGGATCCACAGAGAAGAGATGAAGACATGTGCTGTATTGAGAAAATCTGCTGCCAAGGACCTCTCCAAATGACTGAAGAGAAACAATGCTGGTTTAAAGACTAAAATCATTGTACCAAAAAGAATTGTCTGACGTCCTGAAATATTACTGAATTGTTGAAAGCGGGGTACATTTAAAGCATTTGCTGCAGGATATCAAGGATTGCGGCCTTCAATACAGATTTCATCTCAATGTAAAAAAAAAACAAAACAAAAATTCTCACAAAAACCAAAAATTCTCACCACTTGACTGAGAAGCAACATCATGATAGTTGAGAAAAGACTGACATTGTCAGTGACTTCGTCTTACTTGAATTCACAATCAACACACTTGGTACCAGCAATTAGGAGATGGGGAGACATATTACCCTGGAAAAGCTTGCCATCAGGGACTTCTCCAAATTATTGCATAGTAATGATGTTCATTTGAAGACTAACGTGTTTAAATCACTCGGTATGCATCTGATAGGAAGACAATGAATAAGAATGACAGAATTGATATCTTTGAACTTTGATGTTGGAGAAGAGTACTGAATATCTCATGAACTGCTAAAAAATAAGCAGATATGTCTTGTAGGAAGTGCATCCACAGTGTTCCTTGGAGGTCAAGATGGTACTGCTTCAGCTCTCATGCTTTGGGCATGTTGCTAGGAGAGGCCATTCCTTGGAGAGGAATATCATCTTTAGGAAGGTGGAGGGATGGTGATAGAGAGGAAGACTGAGACAGAGATCTCAGCAATGGATCCAAGCATGCCAGGGATTTTGAGAAAACAATGTTCATATCTGTTGGGTTGTTATGAGTTGGACTCTATTTGATATCACTAATAACAACAACAACCCTATGACAGTATTTTTCAGTTGCTTCCTATGCATCTCAAAGATGAACAATGAATAAAAATTACCATAGAAAAACCAATACCTTTGAATAGCAGTGTTGGTAAAGAGTACTGAGGATCCTTGGAATGCCCAAAGAACAAGTAAGTTTGCCTTGGATGAAGGGCAATACGGTTACTCCTTAGTGACAAAGAGGGTGAAAATTCATCTCGCATGCATTAAACACATTGTTAGAGGGGATCAGTCCTTAGAAAAAGACATCATGGTGGAAAAAGTAGTCAGAGAAAGAGAGGAAGACCTTCAACAAGATGGACTGACACACTAATTATAATGGGTTTGAGGGTTTTAAAGATGGTAAAGATGGTGCAGCATTAGGGAAATTTCTGATCTATTGTTCATAGGGTTGCAATAAGTTAGGCAACTTGATGGCATGTAGCAACAGCAGTAACAACATGACACACGAATCAAAGTTGAAGTTGCCAAAAGTTTATTTGTATGTTTTCTTTGAATCAACA
>NW_006399835.1:6329033-6336402 GCF_000299155.1 Elephantulus edwardii | reverse complement strand
AATCCTTTTGCCTCCAAAGAGCAGCCTGGTTTCACTTACCCTAAGATAAAACTATTTGTTTTCTTAGCAGTACATGGTATATTCATTACTCTACATCAGCACCAAAGCTCAAAGATAACAATTCTTCTATCATCCCTGGTCATTGTCTAGCTCTCTAATGCATAGTAAGTGATTGTGAAGACCATGTCCTGCATCAGGCACACCTTAGTCTCCACACTGACATCATTGCTCTTCAGTATTTTGGAGAGGTCTCTGACAGCACAGTATATAGCTTTTCATAATATTCTGATAATATAGATTTAATTTCCTCAGGTTCTGTGGGAAGATGGCTGCCACACCTATTGAGCTGGGAGTGGTCCGCACAAGGCTGAGTTCTCCTATTCCTATCCAATCTGCATGTCCCATGTCTGTAAACCCACCCTACCCAGTCTTCCCTTTTACATGCTTGTATACAAGTAAATTGCAATTCCACTAAAATTGAGTTGGATTGACTTTCTGATCCTCTCTCAGAGTGGTGTATTTCTGTCATGCTTACCCACATCAGGGTGTCGCTGTTGAGTTATTGCCGAACAGACAGTGGCATTATGCCTTTTGATGTCATCCTATTTGAATCTGAAGTTTTCATTTTCTTTATGTCTTATCTATGATATTTCTTCTAATATGTTTCCATTGATATGATAGTATTTCAGCTTACTGACTCTGCTTCATCTCTTCTGTTCTACTTTTTTGTCCTTTTAATGTGTTGGACACTTCTGCCATTTCGGTCAATATTCTGGATTGCATTTCCATGCCTTTCTGTTATTTCTAGTACTGTGTTGGCAGCACCCTGTCTATTCTGTGATTATCTTTTAAAAATTCTTGTACAATTCTATCTATAGTTTCAATTCTTTTTTCCATTTTTTTGCACTTTCCTTCATATTTGTGCAAATTCCTCTTCATCAGTATATTTGTTCTGGCTCTGTGTCTCTGGAGCATTCGCTTTCTTAGTGGTTTCCATTGTTTCTTCCACTATTTGCACCTCCATCTGTTGCTATTCAAATAACTTTTTATCAATATATTTTTTTTCTGGTTTTCTACCTCTAAGAGCATTCCTTTTATTTGTGGTTTCTGTTGTTTCTTCCGTCATTTTTACTTTACTTCAGAGCTGTTCGAATGTCTCCATTTTGGCATATGTCATGTGCCTTCTTGCTGGAGTATTCATGAGGTCTCTAATTTTTTTTTTGTTTGTTTTTTATTTTGTTTTGGTTGTGGTAGGAGGCTTAATTTGGTGTTTTCACAGTGTTTGAAGCTGCCTGCTGCTTTCTTGACATTATGTGACGTTTTTCTTGATAAGTGTTAGGTTGTTTCCATTGTGTCTCCAAAAGTTGTTGTTGATTCTTGACTTTATAAGGTTACTAATTAGCTGCCAAGTGAAAGTGTTCAGTCTGTGGGATGAGCTACTCACTTTCTCATAAAGCCCTTATGTCTGCCAATTCCTTTTGATACAATGACTCTGTATACTCTTTCCATCTTCTTTTAATGCTTCCTGGATCATTTAATATTTTGTCCCAAGCATCCTTATGTATTGAGCTTGAATTTGTTGTTCTGTTCCTTGAATTTAAGAAATGCTGAGCAAGTTGAGCCCTTTTGATTTTCTGTCTTCAGTTGTTTGCACATTTCATTATCACACTTTGCTTTGTCTTCTCCTGCTGAACTGCGGGATAAGAAGAGAAGAACTCACTGTATTTTTCAAGCTAAAAGGACTGAAAAACAAAATTAAGCTTCGTGTCACAATACTGAAAAATGCTATGGACAATATATTAAATGACCCAGAAAACATCAAAAGAAGATGGATGGAAAACAAAGAATCACTCTTCCAGAAGCAATTGTTTGACACAAAAAATTTTCAGGAAGTATAATATGAAGCTTAAGAAATGCTGAGCAAGTTTGGCCCCTTTAGTTTTCTGACTCCAGCTGTTTGCACATTTCTTTATAATACTTTATCTTCGTGCATTGTCTTCTGAATCTGTTCAGCTCTTTAATGTCTTGATATCTTACCTCCGTTTTGGCTTCTTGACATTTTAGTGCAATATTCAGAGTCTCTTCTGACATCCATTTTGGTCTTTTCTTCCTCTGTATTTGTAATGACTTTTCACGCTCTTCCTCAATGATATTCTTTATATCCTCTCATAACTCATCTGGTCTTTGCTCACTTAGTGTTTAAGGCCTCACACCTGTTCCTGAGATGGTTCTGAAATATAGGTGGGATAGAATCAAGGTAGAATTTTGGTTCCTGTGGATTTGATTTAATTTTCCTTAGCTTCAGCATGAACTTGCATATGAGTGTTGGTGGTTTGCTCCACAGTCAGCATCTGGTCTAGTTTTCACAGCTGATATTGAGCTTCTCCTGTGGTTCTTTCTACAGATATAATGGATTTGATTCCTACGCATACTATCAGGGGAAATTCAAATGACTAGCCTTAATTTATATTTCTTATGAAATATATTTGCAATGAATAAATCTTTGGTAGTGCAAAATTCTATCATTCTATCTCCAGCTTCATTTCTATCAGCAAGCCCATGTTTTTCAACTTCTGGTAACTTCTTCTCTGTTCCCACTTTTGCATTCCAGGATCTGGTGATGAAGGAAGAAGTTCAAGCTGTTTTGAAAGAATTGGAAAAAAAAAAACACAAGGCTTCAGGAATTGACTGTATACCAATTGACATATTTCAACAAACAGATGCTACTCTGGATGTGATCACCAAGCTATTCCAAGAAATATGGAGGACAACCACCTGCCCAACTTACTGGAAGACATCTATATTTGTTCCCATTCCAAAGAAAGGTGATCTGAAAGAGTGTGACATTATTGAACAATATCATTAATAACCACATGCAAATAAGATTCTGCTGAAAATTAGTCAAAATTATTAAAGAAGCAAATCAACATAGAACTGCCAGAAGTGCAGGTTGAGTTGAAAAGAGGTCATAGTAATAGGAATATTATAGCTAATGTTAGATGTAGATGTATCTTGGCTGAAAGCAGAGTGTACCAGAGGAATGTCTATCTGTGTTTCATTGACTAAGAAATGGCATTTTACTATGTGAAACACAACAAACTGTAGTTAACTCTGAGAAGAATGGGAACACTTGATCAAGATTATGTCAAACCTATTCTTGGACCAAGAGACAGTTATCAGAACAGAGCAGGGAAACACTACATGGTACAAAATTGAGAAGGGTGTAAGCCAGAGTTGTGTCTTATCTCCATTTGTGTTCCATGTATATGCAGAACAGATTATCTGGGAGGCTGGGCTCATTGAGGAGAAATGTGGCATCAGGACTGGAGAAAGACTCATCAACAATCTGTATTATGCATATGACACAAATTTGCTTGCTGAAACTGAGGAGGACCTGAAGCACTTGCTGCAGAATGCCAAAGACTGCATCCTTCAGTATGGATTTATGTTCAAAATCAAGAAAACAAAGATTCTCACCACTCAGCCAATTGGCAGCATCATGATAGATAGTGAAGATATTGAAATTGTTAACAGCTTTAGTTTCCTTGTTCCCACAATCAACACTCTTGGTATCAGCAGCCAGGAAATGAAAAGATGTAATAGGGAAATCTGTGGTTAGAGACCTATCTAAAGTACTGAAGAGCAACAATGTCAGTCTGGAGACTAAGGTATGCCTGATACAGGTCATGGTCTTTGCAATCACTTGCTAAGAATCAGAGAGCTGGACAATGACTAGGGATGATAGAAGGAGAATCGATGCCTTTGAGCTGTGGTGCTGGAGAAGAGTACTGAATATACCATAGACTGGTAAGAGAACAAACAGGTTCATCCTAGAGATGGTGAAACCAGGCTGTTTCTTGGAGGCAAGGATTCTGAAGCTTCATCTGACTTACTTTGGACATGTTGCAAGGAGGGTCCAGTCTTTAGAGAGGAATGTCATACTTGAGAGGATGAAACGACAGCATAAGAGAGGAAGCCCTCGGATGAGAGGGATTGATTCAGTGTCTGGGATAATGAGGGTAGATGTGTCAGAGATAGTAACATAGAACAGGGTTTAGGGCTTTTGGGCATAGTGTGGCTAAGAGTCACAGGTGGGTGATTCAATGGCACATAACAACAAAACAATAATAAAAATGTTTTTGAGGTTCTCTCTGTTCGGCACTGCAGCCCTGTAGGTATCTTCCCTTAATGTAGTCCCCTGACACCAACTCTATAGGCCTCCTTCATGTATGAAGTGTTCGAATATAATGAGATCAAGTGCTCTACTCACGCAGTTTCTCAAGAACCTTTTCTCCTGGAGCTTGATGTCTTTCTTTGTCTCTGGAGTGGCAGGAGATTAGAGATCAGGGCCACTAGCTCAAGCAGCTTGTGTACAGCGGGTCTCAAGTCAGCCCTTCTTCCTCCCCCCTCTCTCTCTCTCTCATAGAGAGCTAAGAAAATTCTTTCTTCTGCTTGATATTTTGTATAATAAAGTCTTTTGTCCTGTTTGGTCCTTGATATGGCCCCACAGCCACAGAGGGGAGGACCTCCAGATGGAGGGACCTGTAACTCCAAGTATGCCTCAGTCTGTCTTCCCCCAAGCAATGGAGAGTGCTCATTCTCAGTACGGAGTCTCACCTCCCCTCACCTGTTCTTCTGCATCTTAGTGTTCTCCTTAGTCATTGTTGCGGCAGGAGATCACGACCACCATCTCGGGTAGCTTGTATGCAAAGGTATACAAGAAACAAGAGTATGAACTTTAAAACATAAAGAATGTTAATTCAATATTGATGTTACCTGAAGATCTTGGAAACTATTTTAAGATTATATATTATGAAATATAATTGCTATTGAAATGAATTGTGCTTAAATAGCCTATATTTCTGTCTAACTTTAATAATATCATTTTAGGTATGCCTCATTGTGATTGCTATGCTTTGGTTTCTTAGGACTCTTCTATTAGGATTTCTTTCTTTTATAGTGACATAGAGCATTATGTGTTACACTTCTAACAGAAAAGTCACAAGTTTAAACTCACCAGCCTCTCTAAGGAAGAAGAATGAGACACCTCTTCCCATAAAAGCTGTATTGTTATGTACCATTGAATCAAAACTGATTTATAGCTGTCCTCTTCGTGAGTTTTCAGAGACAATAAATCACAGAAAAGGAGATTGCTTATTTTTTTTTCTCCTATGGAGCAACTGATGAGTAGGAATCATGTGGCTTTGAATTAACAGTTCTGCTACTTATCAATAAACCACAGGTTTGAAACAAAATAGAGTGTTGCTATGAGTCATAATTGACCCAAAGATAGTGGTTTGGTTTTGTTGTTGTTGTTGTTGTTTACAGTAAAACAGTATCTTTTACTAAAAGATATCTCAAAGGACTTCATCTAGTTTGAGAGTACCATTCACAGAGTTTCCTGAAACAATTCAGCTCTCAGAGTGTCAACTTCATGAAAGAATTAGCTAATCTTAATGTCTTTAGATATAATGGTAAGACGTTTCTCTGCCAAACCAAAGGCTCATGATTTGTATTCACCAGCTCTTCCACTGAAGATAAATGGCTATCTCCTTCCGTGAGAATTAACACTGTCTGAAAATCCACTGAAGGGTTAGCTATAAGTCAGTTTGACAGCATACAGCAAACAATAACAAAAATTTAATTGGCTTGTTGTTATTTGCCATTGAGTCACCTGTGACTCTTAATGACCCTATGTATATTAGCTCTGAATCCTGCCCTATCCTGAACGAATCTCACCGTCTGTAACAGACATTATCTCATGTCTCCAGTCACTGAGTCAATCCATCTCAACCTTCCTCTCTAATGCTGTTCCTCCACTCTTCCAGTTAGGGACTTAGAAAATAAAAAAATAATAATAAGTCCTCATTTCTTAATCTTATGCTTTTATTGCTAAACAAGTCATACTTTTATGTCCCAGATTCCCCTCTTTTAATTATTTGTGTTCTAAAAGTCTTTATGAAGTTAATACACAAAAATGAAAATCATGAAACCTAAGCAGTGTTTTGATTTTTGCTCTTGTGTTACACTACATGTTGTCATGTACACTAGATCTGTGCTGTAGGCTCAGAAAGATGGACATCTAAATTTTCCCAATCCCTTGACTCTTTTATTTCTCAACATTCTTGAATAAAAAAGAACATATTTTATGTAAGTATAACATCGTTTACATAATGTCAAGCTTAACTTTTTCATAATCTTTGTATATATTGTGATCAACTATGTTTTCTATCTTGAGAGTATAATGGGAACCACTTATCCCTAAACTTTTAGTGCATGTTACCATCTAGTGTAGGTCTAAATAACTACAGAATCTGAAGAAATATGCCTCATCCCATCAGCCTTCTATCCATCCACAAGAAGAAATTGAATTCATGCAAATATAAAAATAATTGAAAATATCATAGCCAAATAGAGTTTACTGCATGAATTCAAAAGAAGGTAATTATAAAACCATTATTGTAGAATGAGTATGAGGATCCAAGTGGGGGAGGGGGGGATAGTGGAAGCAGAGATATAAGGATAGACTGGTGGGTTGGGTATTAATCATTTTGTTGTTAGGTGCCATCAAGTCACTTGTGACTCACAGTGATGCTATGTACATCAACCCTAACCACTACTCTATCCTGTGCCAACCTTATTGTCTCTGACGCACCTTCCTCCATTGCCCCAGTGACTAATTCAATCTAATTCAGGGTCTGTCCCTCCATCCTCCCAAGCATGGCATCTCTCTCCAATGACTGACTGGCCCTGCCTTGCAACATACCCAAAGTATGTCAGACAAAGCTTCAGAAACCTTCCCTCCAAGGAGCAGCCAGGTTTCACCTTCTCCAGGGAGAACCTGTTTGTTCTCCTAGCAGTCCATGGTATATTCACTACTCTTCTCCAGCACCATAGCTCAAAAGTATCAATTGTCTTTCTATCATCCTTAGTTATTGTCCAGCTCTCTGACTCATAGCAAACAATTGAGAAGACTATGGCCTGAATCAGGTGCACCTCAGTCTCCAGACTGATGTTGTTCCTCTTCAATACTCTGGACACATCCATGATCTTCTGCAGCAAGCGCTGTAGTTCATTCTCAGTTTCAGTAAGCAGAGTTTTAAAGCTGATATTGAGCTTCTCCAGTGGTTTTTTGCACAGAAGTAATTTATTTGATTCCTATTCATACTATCAGGTGAAATCTATGTGTATAACCTGTGTTTGTGTTTTTTATAAAAAAAGGTATTTGCAATGACTAAATCATTAAATGTACAGAATTCTAGGATTCTATCTCCAGTCTCATTTCTGTGTTAGTCGTAGGGTTGAACTGTTCAATGGGTGGGGGTGCTGAAGGAAATGGCAAGAATCTTTTTAGAAAAACAAGGTATTC
>NW_006399835.1:6322804-6328473 GCF_000299155.1 Elephantulus edwardii | reverse complement strand
TATAAGTAAAAGAATAAGGAAAATAACCTTTCTTAAATAAAATATCAATTCCTCAGAAATTCTACTAAGATGAATTTTTTATATAACCCCATAATTTACTGTTTCTATGATTCTGTAATTTGTTCTACTAAAAACATGTAAATTATGCTACTAAAAACAACAAACTAGAACATATATATATTATGCAGGTTATTTCCAGATATTGATAACTTATACATGTAAAACACAATAAAGTTATCAGGCCAAAATGAACATGATTAGGTCAGTGTCGAAACAGGATTAACACAGAAAAATGAACCAAATATTTCTAACTAAGTAATCCTGGTGGTATACAGAAAGGTCAGCAGTTTTTATCCAACAAATGCTCCATGACAAAAAAAAAAAATATGTAATCTGTGCCTGTTAAAATTTGTTGTTGTTATGTGCTGTCAAGTCATTTGCAACTCCTAGTGACCCTATGTACAACAGCCCTATACTCTGCTTTGGCCTGAGCCAATTGCAGTCTTCAACACTCCTGTCCCTGATTCTCCCAGTCACTCATCTCATAGAGGGTCGTCCCCTCCTGTGCCTGCCCTCCACCCTCCCAAGCATGATGTCCCTCTCTAAGGACTGGTCTCTCCTTGCAACATGCCCAAAGTATGTCAGACAAAGCCTCAGAATCCTTACCTCCAAGGAGCAGCCTGGTTTAACCCTTTCCAGGATGAATCTGTTTTCCTAGCAGTTCATGGTACAGTCAATACTCTTCTCCAGCATGACAGCTCAGAGGCATCAATTCTCCTTCTATCCTTCCTAGTCATTGTCCAAATTTCTGATGCTTAACAAATGATTGCAAAGACCATGGCCTGTATCAGAAGCACCTTAGTCTCCAGAGAGATACCATTGCTCTTCAGAGCTTTGGAGAGGCCCCTAACAGCAGACTTTCCCATTGCAATACATCTTTTCATTTCCTGGCTGTTGGTGCCAAGGGTGTTGACTGTGAAGCCAAGCAGACTAAAGCTGTGAACAGTCTCAATCTCTTCACCATCCATCCTGATGCTGCCAATTGGTCCAGTGTTGAGAATCTTTGTCTTCTTGATGTTGAGCCTCAATCCATATTGAAGGCTGTTAAAATTTACACTCTCAAAAACTAAATGGTAGGTCCTTGTGAATGGAAAGAGACACAATAGCAAGGGACTTTGGGAATTTTTGTTGTTTGTTTTGTATTTTTAGTTTAAGACACAGTCAATTAAATTAATAAGAGTAAAGAATTATATGAAATGTACAAGTAATGAGTGTTTTAAGGCATTGACCTGTTTGAAAATATGTAAAACCTAAATAAAGAACCCTCTGTACACATGAGTGTATGACATACCTAGGAATCAGGATGCTTCAGCATGAAGTATTGATTGTACTATTGAAACTGAAGAAGTTCACAGGGAGTTTACTGCCAACCCACAAGTAGCACTTCTCTGGTAGTTTGAATCCACTCATGAGTCCATGGGGGGAAAATATGGGCAATTTCTTTTCATATGATTTACAACCTCCAAAAAACCAACTGAAAGGTCAGCTTTGAGTCCGTTCTGATTAGACAGCAATGAGCTTAGTAAAATGAAAATACTCACAATTGATGATAAATCAGGGGCTTTCAAGTTTATTCCAACTCATGGGGATCTCAAGTGTGTCATAATAGAACTCTATTCATTATCTCAGCTGGTTTTCTAGAAGAAGAAAGACTTCAGCCCTTTCTTTTAAAGTATCCCCAACCTCCAACTATTCCATTAACAGCCAAGTACATAACTGCTATACTTAGATTTAAGTACAGCAACTGTGTAGTCTTTGAAAAAGTAGACATAAAGCACTACAAACAAGAAAATAAGAAGTCATAAAGAAAAGAAAGTGTATAATCTTGCTGATTTTCTCGTAAGTATTTTCTGGGAATATATGACACTCTGAGTATGCTGAGGACGCAAAAAGTAGAAACGGAAGTGGAACTACCTACACTGGAGAAGATGTGTTTCTGAATTTTATACACTCAGCAGCTCTTATAGTTTTAGTTGTTGTGGGGATTTTTGTGTTGTTGTTTTTTTTAAAACAAAGTTGAGCCAAGAGCCAACTCATAGCAGAAACTGGTTTTCCAAGACTAGCAATAAGATGAGAGAAGATTCTCCATCTTTCATCCTCAGAGCAGCTGCAGGATTAGAACTGTCAGAGGCATGGCCATTGGGTTTGCAGACAACTTCGCGTGTGCTCTGCCACTGGAGTTTCTTATGTCATAGTGTTATAAATAGCGTTTATTATTATCATTAACATCTAATTTCCTAAAGTGGGAAAATAATGAAAACCTGGTAAGGAATCTGAGAGAATTTTCATATCCTGTCCAACTTGTAACTACTTCATCATCCATGTTCTAGTGTTTCTTTTGTTAGAGCTCCAAGCAGTTGCTCTGGGAGTGGTTTCAAACTTGTCTTAGGAATATCAAACTTAATATAGCTTTAACTATTAACTGTCAATAAAAATGCACCTCTGCTAAGAACCAGGATGAGGACTGTGATTTTACCCTGCACCTTAAACCTTAACCTGACATAATGTGATAGATAGTATCAAAGAAATGGAAACATCTAAATTAGAGACAAATAACTTTCTCTCAGAATTAGAAATAGCAAAAATAACTTTTTTTTCTGCAATGGCTCTCTAAGGTCCAGTTCTTGGAGTCATACCAATGGCCAGGTGATAACTGCACAGTGGGTTGCATTACAGGAAAAGAACCCAAATCCTTTATAGTGGGCAGTAAATATGCTCCAGTGGGAATCGTTATCTTTGTTCCACAGTAGTGGTAAAGCCTGCTCTCCTCTCGCGCCACAATTTCAATTTTCCAAGAGCTTTGATACACAGATATCTTGGAACATTTAGTCTGAGTGAAAAACAGTAAGCACGTCTGTTTAAAAGACACAAAAACACAGCGACGTAGAGAACTCCTTCACTAAATGTGTGTTTGGCAAGAGTAGCTCTCTCCATTCCCTAAACCTTCTATAAATGTACATTTGGTGGGACTATAGCTCCCCATCAAAATTCCAATTGAATGTATCAATAATTATGTAAATACAAAATTTAGTTGCTAATAATACATTTGTATGCTTAATTTTTAAAAGATGAAACAAGCAGGGTAGTTTAAAATCCTTTATAACTTGAAAGAAACCAACTCTTGATTAGAGAAACCTCTCTGTTGTTTCTGTAGAAAAAAGTTTGAGTCGTAGAATTCAAATATATAATATACACATACATGCCTTTTATTAGCAAATTAAAGATAAAAAATATTTTTAATCACCCACTAAGAATTCAGCTCATTTTGCCACATAATGTTGCTTAGCAACAGGTCTAGCAATGCAAAGCTTCTAAAAAGAAGGCAAAGTATCAAATTGGAGAGGCCCAATAAGAGTCATTTAGAAAAATAGCAATTGTTTGCAATGCAAGAAATTAATGCCTGATGCAATTAAGAGCAACACTTATCTCCTACTTTGGAATCAATTCTCTGCTTTAAGTGTTCATAACTCCTGTCTGAATGAGAACAGAAAAGAAGGGTAAGTGATGGTTCTGAAGGAACGCTATTTAGCTTCATTGGTGTTTATTTATCCTTTTGCAAATAATACTTCTTTAATTCTGCTTTATAACCTATGAATAGACACTTTGAGTGAGTTTTAAATTTAAATATCAGGTGAGAATTATTATGTCTGGCTCATAGTTCCCAGGTTAATGTAATTAATTTAATATCTAAATTGCTTGCAAAAAAGACAACTCTTTACTAACAATATGATTAATTGCAATAACCTGCTGCTCTTAAATGTCAGAAATGACATGGGAGGCCCACGATAGTAAAAGGTTCAGATCTGTTGTTCACAGGATCACTATGAGTCATACTCAACAGCACTTAGCAACAACAACAAATAACTTTTCAAATAAATATCTATCAGAAAAATAAAATAAACTAACATGGTTTAAAGAAAGAAAGGAGAATAAAATGAATAGGAGAAGGATTTTAGAAAATTTAAAAACTGTTTTTTACTCTGCATAATGCTCTATAATCTCTCCCAAGTTAAATAGTGTATTTTGAAATCGTTGCTCCTGAGCACAGCGTAGTATTTCATTGTGTGAACTTACCACAATTTCTCAATCCTTGCAGTTGTGGTTTGACTTTTAGGCTGTTACTATGTTCTTGAGATGGTGAATAACATTGCTATGCACATTGGTATATAGATCTTCTTCTGTGTCTCTGTTCTAATTTCCTTGGGGTATATTCCTAGATACCAAACTGCTTTCCAGCATGGTTGCACTATTTTCCAATTCTACAATAGTATATGAGAGTTCCCACCTTTCCACATCCTCTCCAAAATTTGTTACTTGCTACACTACTAAATTTTGTCACTGATACTGGGATGAGGTGGTATTTCATTATAGTTTTGATTTGCATCTCTCTTATTGCCAGTGATTTTGTCTCATAAGGACAAATACTGCATAAGACCATTATTGTAAAATTAGAAGGATAACTGTAAAACATATACGGGGACCTACAGGGTGAAGGGCTGGGAGAGGCAGAATGAGGATGGATAAGGGCAAAAATCACAGGGTTGCACAATTTGGTGAGTGGAAAGAGGAGGTGAAAGAAATGAAAAGGATCCTGCAGGTACCTGAAAAGGCAGGGCAATGATGGACAAAGTCCAATGGTGATTAATTTTATAAAATATGGTAATGATTGTATGAAACACAATGTGAATAAAGAATGGTGTGAAACTTGCTATGCATCAGAGAGCTGAACAATGACTAGGAATAATAGGAGAATTAATGCCTTTGAGCTTTTGTGTTGGAGAAGAGTATTGAATATAGATAGAATGGACTGCTAAGAGAACAAATAGATTATCCTGGAGAGGGTGAAACTAGGCTGCTCCTTAGAGGAAAGGATTATGAAACTTCGTCTGACATACTTCGGGCATGTTACAAGGAGGGACCAATCCTTAGAGTGGGACATCATGCTTGAGAGGGTGGAGGGACAGCACAGGAGAGGAAGACCCTGAATGAGATGGATTGATTCAGTGACTCAGATAATGGGGGTAGATGTGTCAAAGACAATGAGATTGGCACAAGATAAAGCAGGTTTTGGATTACTATACATAGGGTCGCTATGAGTTGTAGACTACTGTATAAACAACAATGGGCTCTATAAACAAACTAATATAAAATTTTAAAGAAGAAAAAATATTTTTAAGAATTTTAAAATATGCAACTAATTTCTTCCTGATTATGGTAAATTTTAGGAGGATTTAGTAAGTAAAAGGACACTTTTTTCCACATTAAGAGTAGTTTCTGTTCCCAAGTAACCTCTGTCTGGGCTATTGACAGCCTCTTACTGTAGAAATGATGGTCCAAACATCAGAGCATTAAACCGTTTATAAACTCCAAATAGTTTTGAAATCTTATTAACAGAAATGTGTGGTGTTGAGATGTCAAAGCCTTTCTGAGTATATTTTTCCCCTTTGACTTTGTTGAGATATATATGTAAATAAAATTGATGTTGTTAGGTTTCCTTGAGTCACTTTTAATTCATAGCAACCCTATGTACAACAACCTTAAAACCTGCTCTATCTGGGGAGGGGTGGACAGGGAGAAAATTGAGGCAATGAATGAATGGAAATCCAAAA
>NW_006399835.1:6307371-6320999 GCF_000299155.1 Elephantulus edwardii | reverse complement strand
GAGAGAGAGAGAGAAAGTATGTTTCTTCGTTTTAAGACTTGGCAAATTCATCTTTCTGAATTTTTCCTCTGATATCTTGGAAACATTTAGTCTTGGAATCTGCAAGAATTAGGTCTTTAGTCACTACATCCATGCATTTATAATGGTAAAAATCTGCTTTCTACATGGTTTGAACCCTTCAGATGCTTTAGGTGAGAAAGATGGGCAATATCTTTCTATGTGAATAACTGCTTCTGAATATCTCTGGAAGCTCAGCTGTGGGTCAATTCTAACTCAATGGTACACAACAACAACCTAAGTTATTCGGGAGCTCTGGTGGCCTAGTGATAAAAATCTGCACCACAATCCTGAAAGCAGTTTGAATCCACCAGTGCTCTGCAGGAGAAATATGGGCAATTTCCTTCGTGTGATTAACTTCCTCTAAAAACCCACTGGAGGGTCAGCTTTAGGTAGTTTCCGACTCAAATGTACATAATAACAATAAGTTATTAAGGTTATACATTGCTAAAAATATATTGCTATATTAATGTGTAGTGACAAAACTCTTACGGTAACTTTCCTTTCTAATACCTGATAAATTAAAAGATATGTAATTATAGTATGTGTGAAGAAATGTATTTAACAAATGTTGCTATTTAATGCATTAGCATGTTAGTAATTAGAAGTAAAAATTAAGGAAAAGATTGGTTTCTGACAGACCAAATAAGATTTAATGAATTATATGCTAGGAATGAGTTTTAATTATTTAGTGCTACATTACAAACAACTATCAAATGCAGTGTCTTAAAACTACCACTGTTTTATTTGCTTGCAGTTCTGCAATTTGACCCACATGCTCATCTAAGCAGTTCTTCTGCTTGTCTTTTTTCCTTATTTTCCCCTGGTATTACTCATATAGGTGAGGTCATCTGGTGATTCAGAATGGGTTAGATAAATTACATGAACCTAGTCACGTAAATGGTATTTTCTGTATCTATTAGCAGACTGGTACTAAAAACTTTAGCTGTTATAGGTAGAGTCTGTAGCATGTGGTTCTAGTCCTACAGTCAGTTTTCACAGTTTATGAATATTATAGTTGTTGTTGTTATGTGCCATTGAGTTGCCTGTAACTCATAGTGACCCCATATGCAACAACCCTAAACTCTATTCTATTCTCTACCAATCTCTGTGACATACCTACCTCCATTACCCCAGTCACTAAATCAATCCATCTTATCCAGGGTCTTCCTCTCCTGCATTGTTCTTTTTCCCCTCCCAGCATCATTAAGAAGAAAGCGTGGTAAATTCCAGGTCTACTGAAGTCCAAGCTCAGATGTTATCCAACATTACTTCTGCCATGACCAATTGCCTAGTTCAGATTCAAGAAACAAGAAAAGCATTAAGTCATTTAAATGGAATATGTGTATATATAGCTAAGAAAAGAAGTACTGTGGCCATCATTAAGAATGAATAAACTAACAGAGAATTTATTATAAATTTACCTCATATATTGTGTATGATTTTAGCACAGTTTTTAATAAAATGCTTTTTTGAAAGCAGCACTGTAAAAACTCAGAACCAGGTTAATCACACATAAGAGCAAATACCTACACATTCATGCACAAATTTTTCAAAATTTAGGAAACTTTTTCTATTGCATTCTGCTTTATCTAGTGTCATTTTTTCTAATATATTTTGCCCTTTAAGGACTGCACAGAAAATCTCCTCTCTCAGGCAGTTCAATGCTCATCACCAAAGAAATCCTACGCCCCCCCCCCCACCTTCTTGCCTTCAGCTCAATGCTAGATAACTCAAATGATTATTTATATAACAAAATATGCTTAGAAATATTTGTGGAATGAAGTCCTTAAATAAGACCTAAGCTATTTCTATCACTATCACTCAGTGAATTTGTACCATTTATCCAAACCTCTATTGATGAATAATGCTCTCAATTAAGATCATTCCATTTATCAGAAAGATTCTATCATATAATACATTTTGTTTGCTTGCTTTTGATAGCTATAAGAACAGATCAGCATGGGAGCAATGATTTTAAGCACTATGATTCAAGGATTAAAATTTCCCATCAAGTACATCAACAATACGAAGCCAATTATTACAAGGTCAGACATATCCCCATGCTCCAGAATCTTCTTTTTTCAATTACTTTTAACATCAACCATCCTTCCTACGGCTCATAATACTTCAGTACTAGGTGAACCAATCCATTACAATGACCACATAGTTTTCATAGACAATATTAATGATTTACAGAATTTATTAGGAAGTTCTGGTAACCTAGTGGTAAGAAACTGCACTGCAATCTTGAAGGCACATGGTTCAAATCCAATACCTCCTCTGCTGAAGGACAGGCTATCTCCTCCCATGCAATTAACAGCCTCTGAAAAGCCACTGGAGGGTCAGCTATGAGTCAGTTCCAACTCAGTGGTAGTCAATAACAACAACAGGATTTATTGGGAAAGTAAACGTTTGCATTTCAGATTAGAAATACTCTAATTACAATTCACCAGTCAGGACATCTTCTTCCCAGACAAGCTCTCAGGTAGACCTCATTATGAGCTTCAACCTGAAAACTCTGAACTTTGCTTTATAATTCTGGGCAAGAATGCCATCCACCTCACATTTCACTGGTAAACCAATAAAATCAGAGTAAGAATAGAATTTAAAAGCCATATTTTTAGCAACAGTATTTAACATATATTGGTAGTTTTTTTAATTTAAACCTCTTGTTTAGAGCCAGTCAACAAGACCTCAGAGAGGGCCTTTGTATTTAAAAGTCGGTTGTTATTATATTTTGGAGGAACATTCTTCTAAGTGGTACAGCACTCTTCTGTCAATATGCTGTACTGAGGTAACCTGAGGTTGCTATGATGCTGAAACTTGTGCCATTGGGGTGTCAAATGCCATAACAGTTATCCATGATGGACAGTGTTTGGTGGAGCTCCCAGTTAAGACAGGTTTGAAAGTTGGAGTGGCACCCACTTCCGAAACCACATGCCTCTGGAAACACTACGAACTTTGATAAATGATCATAGTTATAGAGAGGCTTCAGGCCTTTTGTTCATGGGGTTGCTATGAGTCGTGCCCAACTCAATGGCAATCAAAAACAACAGTATTTAAAGTGGATTTAACAAAAAAATATATTGACATTTCCACCCACAAAAAATCACTTGACTCAAATAGTCCAGTTATTTTATATCAGTGTTTCTTTGATGACATGTAGGACCTGAGAGAAAATGGTTTATACTTAAAGGTAAAAGATTTGAACAATCCTGTTCAAGGCATGATGATCTGTTTAAGTTTAAGTTTAAGACAAGTTTAAGATAAGCTTAAGAAGACATTGGGCCAAAGGACAAACACTCAAGATCTTGAGTGAATATACTATAAGAAGCTACATGAATTCCATATAGAATAGACTCCAAAGAAAAACGCCAAGGTATATCATAGTCAAATTTGCCAGAATAAAAGACAAGGAGAGAATTCAGGAAGCAGCTAGAGAAAAACTAAAAATAATTTATAAAGGAGAGTAAATAAAAGTAAATGTCAATTTTTCAGCAGAAATTATGTGAGCAAGAAAACAGTGGAATGACATATAACTAACACTCAAAGAACAAAATTTTCAACCAAGAAATTGTACCCAGCAAAACTGTCCAACAAATATGATGAAGAGATCAAGATATTCTCAAAAAAGCAGAAACTAAGGAGCTTGTTAAAAACAAAAAAAGTCCAACATTATAAGAAATTCTGAAGGAAGTCCTTTTCAGAGAGCCAAGATTAAAAGAAACATGGATCTAAGTAACCAGTAACAAAACCAAAAGAACCCAACAGGGAGCTCTGGGGGCCTAGTGTCAAGCTCCACTGTAATCCCAGAGGTACGCGGTTCAAATCCGCCAGATGTTCTGCTGGAGAAGGAGGGGCAATCTCCTCCTGTACCAGTCAGATCTGACTTGACAGTACACAAAAAAATAATAATAAAATAAAAAAAGAACACAACAAAATTATACCAATAAAGCCTTATCTCTCAATAGTTACACTGACTGTGAATGTCTTAAATGCACCAGTGAAGATAAAAGAGTAGCAGATTGGGTAAAAAAACCCTAAAACCCAAGAATATGCCGGCTACAAGAGATACACTTAAAAAAATGAAGGTAAAAGACAGACTATAAATGAAAGGGTAGGAAAAAATATGCCTAACAAGTGGTAACCAGAGAAAAGCAAGAATAGCAATATCAATCTTGCAAAATAGATATCAGTGTAAAACTATCATAAAGGACTAGGAAAGGCACTATATAATGCACAAAGGGTCAATTGAGCAAGAGGATATAACTATAATTAATATTTATGCAATAAAGGATAAACCTGCAAAACATAAAGCAAATGTTAACAGAACTAAAAAAAGAAATGGGTATGACTACTATAGATGTAGAAGACGTCAATACAACACTCTCAAAGAAAGATAGAACTACAAGAAACTCAGCAGAGATACTGATGCATTAAACTACACAACCAACTAATTCGACCTTATAGATATATACAGGTTAATGAAGCCCCGAAAAGATCAGTATACATTCTTCTTCAGCACACAAGGAATCTTCTCCAGATTCAATTATATTTTAGGTCACAAACCAAGCCTCAGTAAATTAAAAAACATACAATAATACAAACTAATTTCTTAGAGCCCAGTGCTACAAAATTAGAAATCAACAGCAAGAGGACAAAAGAGGAAAAAAAAAACACAACCAAACACAAAAAACACATACATGGAAGCAAAACAACACTTTGCTTGAACATAAGGGGGGTGATAGAATTAATTTAAAAAGACATTAAAAGTTTCTTGAAACATTTTGGAAAACACAATTTACCAAAAACTTTTGGAATACACCAAAAGCAGTACTTAGAAGTGAATTCAGAGCAATAAGAAAACACATCAAAAGAGAAGAAAAAAAGATAAAGCAATTATTTAACCCCACATCTCCAACAATTAGAAAAAAGAACAGTGAAAAACTCTGGCAACCCATAAAAAGACACGAGATTATATTAATTAGGGCAGAAGAAATGCAATAGAAAACAGAAAAACAATTAAACTATCATTAAGACCAATACTTGGTTCTTAAAAAAAATCAATAAAATTGACAAATCACTAGCAAAGCTAACAAAGGAAAAAGAAAGAAAAGATACAGATAATTCAAGTAAGAGATTAAATCAGTAATGTTACAACAAAACCAACTGAAGTGAAAAGGTTAACATTAAAATATTATGAAGAGTATACTCAGAAAAATATGAAAACCTAGAGGAAATGAGAAAATACTTAGAAACTCAAAACCTACACAAACTGACATGTACTGAGGGAGAACACCTGAACAGACTCATTGCAAAAGAGAAATTGAGCAGGTTATAAAACAACTTCCAACTGAAAATTCTCTAGACCAGATGGATTTACTAGTGAATTTTATCATTCTGAGAAGCTCCTCACCAACCCTACAGAAAGTATTTCAGAAAATAGAAGAAGATGGACTATTTCCAGTCTCATTCTATGAAGCAAATAAATCACTGATACCAAAGTCAGATAGACATCACCGAAATAGAAAACTATAGGCCAATATCTCTCATGAACATAGATGAAAAAATACTGAATAAACAGTATATCAAAATAACAATCCATCATCACCAAGTGGGATTCATAACAGGTATGCAAGGATAGTTCCACAAAAGGAAAACAATTACTGCAATTCATCACATTAATAGGGCAAAGGATAAGAATCACATGATTCTATCAATTGACGCAGAAAAAGCCTTTAACAAAATCAAACAGCCCTTCCTGGTTAAAACATTCAACAAAATAGGAGTAGAAGGGAATTTCCTCAACATAGTCAAAAGTATATATGCAAAGCCAAGAGCCAACATCATTCTTAATGGAGAGAAATTAAAGGCATTTTCCTTGAGAAAAGGAACTATGCACAGATGCCCACTATCACCTCTCCTACTCAATATTGTATTGGAAGTATTAATGAGAGCAATAAGTCAAGACAAGGAAAGAAAAGATCCAGCAATAATATCAAAGTTCAACAGGACAACTAACAAATGCTGCGGAGGTTGTGGAGAGATTGCAACTCTTATTCACTGATGGTGCAAATGCAAAATGATGCAGCTACTATGCAAGCTAGTCTGGTGCTTTCTCAAAAAAGTTGGAAATAGAAATCCATTTGACCCAGAAATTCTACTACTGGGAATATAACCTAAAGACACCAGAACCATGACTCAAACAGATGTATGCACATCCATGTTTATTTCTGTGTTGTTCATAATAGCGAAGAGATGGATGGAAGTAACTCAAGTGTCCCTTAACAAATGAATCAACAGAAAAACTACGGTATATTCACAATGGAATGTAAGGCAATATTGAAAACCAATGAACTTGTAAAACATTACACAGAATGGAAGAGCCAAGAATAAAATATCTCAGTCACAAAAGGACCAAAACTGCATAAACTGCTATTATGAAATAGGACAGACAAGGGGGATTTGGGAGAGAATAGGAAAAGAATGGATAGATAATTCACACTTCATTAGATCAGATGAAAAGAAGAACTGTCCGAAATGAATATATGATTAGGCATTAATATGTAAAAAAACAATCTGGAAGAAGAGATGCATTGCAGGAAGGTCTAGAGTAGAGAGTGGGGAGTAGAAGATGAAAATGTGCAGTAATGAAAATAAATAAATAAACATACAATACAGGAAAAACCCTCAAAACAACTTCATGACTATACTAAGACTTAAAAAAAATAAAATTTTTTTAAGTTTATATTAGAGTCAATATAACAAAATAAGATTGGGAAGCTTCATACATTCTTATTTTATAAACATATACTTTGCTGTATTAAATTCTTTTCTCTTTGGAAAAATATCAACTCACCTTTCTTTTAGAAGAGAAACTCATTATGATAATATCTTCATACAATTTGCCAGGCAGTATTTATACTAATTCACTTACCATGTCAATCCATTTTATTGAAGGCCTTTCTCTCATTCACTATCTTGTCTTTCCCAACATGATGCCTTATTTAAGAGGACTGAACCTTCCTAAAAATATGTTCAAAGTATCAAAGAGGAAGTTTCACCATCCTTGCTTCTAAGGAGCACCCTTGTTGCACCTCCTTTATTGTTATTGTTGTTTGCCCTCAGGTCAGAACTGACCCATAGCTGGGTCTCCAGTGGGTTTTCAGAGGTTGTTAATCCCAGGACAGGAGATTGGCCATCTGTACTATCAAATAAACTCCAACACTCACCCTATGTACAGATCAAAACATTACCTGATCTTGCATCATCGTCAAGCCCATTGTTGTAGCCACTAAATCAATCAATCTTATTGAAAGTCTTCCACTCTTTTACTGACCTTTTACTCTCCTCTTTAAACCACAGAGTCCAAAGTCCTCTCCAACCCAAGGAGTCTCCAGAACCTTCTTAGTCACCTATCTATGCTGAGCTTGCCATAGAGCTACTGTTTACTGCATGCTGCCCCTGTGGTGGTGGACAGTGTAGGCAAAGCAGGCTAGATGGACATAAATAACCTCCACTCAGCATGGAGCAGTCCAGGGTGAGATAACATCTTCTCTGAAAGTCTTACACTTCTCCAGACTTGGCTCTTGGAAAGGTCTAAGCTCAAATGTCCGGAGATGTAGCTGGCTTGGGTGCAGAATCCATGAGTTACCTTCCTGAGGTGGTTGTTGTTGTTGTTAAGTGCCGTCGAGTCGCAGGCGACTCATAGTGACCCTATGAAGGAGAGTCCTTGACGTTTGGGTGCCTTTCATTCTCTCTCCAAGTTCATAGGGTTTCCGGAGGCAAGCTATTATGGAAGTGGATGCCACTCCTCCTTCCACACTTGTTCAATTGGGGAGCTACACCCCACTCTCTGTCCGCACTGGGTAGCCAACCATTAACGCATTTGACACACCAGTGTCACGGTGTTCAGCCTCACAGCAACCACAAGTGACCGCGGGACGGCAACTTGTACACCAAGGCTATACGACCTAGAGGTAAGAAAGATTAATTCCTGGGGCTTCTGTCCTCAAGAAATCTGTCCTTTTTCATGAGCTGTGAGAGTCCCAGCCCTAGCCAGAGATATGCTAGGGCCATGTCTGATCACTATGCCCAGTACTAGAAACAGAGACTTCCTAGGCAAGACCAGGGGTGAGAGAAAACTATGTAAGCACAGGCATTTGAATGAGCTTCTTTGGCAGTTGCAGTGCAGCAGAAGTGAGAGTGGTGTTGGAGATTGTGAGGTTGATGCAGAATAGGGCAAGGTTCAGATCTGCTGTCTGTAACATCCCTGTGAGTCATGGTTGACCTGATAGCACTTAACAATGACAGTTCTTTAACTTTTACTTTCAAACTCTAGGCAATATTCCCTTGAGAATCAGATTCATTAACTGTGATGTTAGCAGGCAAATGTGTATTGGTGTGGATCTATATACACATTCCCATCCCTGTGCCCTGGTGTGCTCCATTAAGTTTGATACTGACTGTTGATTTGAGATAGTCAAAATTGGTTAAAAAAATATTTATCATTAAACAAGTAGGGTTTTGGTGTGGGTTTTTGTTTTGTTTTGTTTTGTTTTTTTTGCTTTTAGGGAGATTTTATCAGCAAAAGATGTTGAATTTTATCAGCCATTTTTGCTGGAATCTCCTTTGATTGATTTCTTAGGTTATTTTGGGAAATTTTGCTGTCAAAGACCTCTTTAGAGTGCTAAAGAACAAGGACTCAAGCCATAGTATCTTCAATTACTTCAAATGCAAGTTAAAATTGGACAATGATTAATGAAGAACACACAAGAATTAATACCTCTGACTTGCAAGTTTGACAAAGAGCATGATATCATGTGCTGCCAAGAGAAATAAAATCTGTCTTGGAAGAGACAAACCAAGGAGTTCCTTAAAAGTAAGGATATTTGTAAAAGTAAAGTATCAAGAAAAGAAAGGAAGACTCTTAATGAAATTCATTAACAAAGTGACTACAAAAAAAGTTTTAATCTTGTGGAGATCATGAGAATTGTACGTTAGGACAAGGTTTCAAACTGTTGTTCGTAGTGTTTATGAGTCATAGCTGATTCAACACTAACAGTAGCAAAGTAGACAGATATTTTAGTACTTATGTGTCAGCCAGTTTATATTAAACACAGTATTTTAACCTGAGCTATATTGCTTCCAACCAGACCTGTGTCACCTCTTATCCACCATGTTCTTCTCCAGTTCATAGTGGTTCTGTTATTGCTGTTGCATGTCATCAATAGATTATGATAGACTCTCACTCTTTCATGGGGTTTCTTAGACTGTAGTCTTTAAAATATTCCTAGAGGTCAGTGTATAAAACACTCATCTCCTGTCAAAAGTTCCACAGTGCAAACCCTCCAGCTACTCCATGGGATAAAGATAAACTAGTCAGTTTCCATAATGATTGTAGACTTGTAAAGTCAACGGGGCAGTACTATTGTGTCCTGTAATGTCACGAGTTAGAATTGCTTCAGTGGAAGAAAGTTTGGTTTAATATTCATAGGAAGACACCATCCTGTCTTTACTCTCCTCTTTGGAGTAGCTAGTGGTTTTGATTTACGAACCTTTAAGTTAATAACCTGATACTTAATCGTTGCCACCACAGAGCCCCTGGATTCTATATTATTCTAAATTCTATTTTTACTGAGTTACATAGCATAAGTAAAAAAAAAAATCTTCTAAGCTGATTGATGACTAAAAGACCCTCTTCATTATTTAACAAATATATATATGACTTTGATGCTTTAAAATTCAAAGACTGAGCTCACTGTCTAACATGCAGTTGCAGGAGATCATATTATTATTATTAATACTAATAATAGTTTTAAGTAATTGATGGCATTTACAAAGCACTTACTATTGACACACAGTGTGCTCTGAACTAAATAATAATTATCTTACTTAATTTATCCAGACTGCTCATGAAAATTTTTCTATATAATAATTTCATCTCCACTTATGTTTGAGTAATAATAAAAAAGTAAGGAATAGCAGTGAGGGTAATGACTGTTTTAACCTCATTCAAGCACTTTAGATTTGAAGTTTCCAGCAAGGGACTTCTGTGTCTAGCAATATAAGCTCTAAAACCTTATTCCCATCAAGTCAGAAACAACTTCTTACACAGTAAGCCATCTATGCTTTACCTTTGTGGTGTTCCAAAATCTTCACAGGGCCTTCCATTTTTTACCTCTTCTTCTCTTAGCTTTATCCTGTTTCCAAGAACTGGCTCCTCCTGGTAATCAGTCCAAAGTACTTGAGATACAGTTGCATAATACTTGCCTCTATGAGTCACCCTGACTGCACTTGCTCTAAAACAGATTTGCTTGTTCTTCTGACAGTCTGTGGCATATTCAGTACTCTTTACTAACACAATTCAAAGGCATTTGCTTTTCAGTGTTCTTTCTTATTTATGATCCAATATATCTGACTATTCTATTTGAAAGGATACTTTATATTATAATCTGGCTCTTTACTTGAAAGGACACTGTATTAATCAGCTAGCTCTTTCTAACAAGCTTGAGCTTGTCCATAAAAATCCAAGTTAAACAACAATCGGTGGTGAGAAATATGGAAAAAGTAGGTCAAATTCCAAAGTCTGACAAATATTCACAGGAAGATATAGATGTTAAATTTGTTAGGTGCAGTCAAGTCAGCTCCTACTCATATTGACTAAATGTATAACAGAATAAATGTACTTGGTCCTGTATCGCCCACACAATCTCAGCTACGATTCAGCTCTTTTTCACAGTCCATATGTCAACCCACCTTCCTGAGACTTCTTTTTTATTGACCCTTTACTTTCTAAGCATGACATCTTATCTTTCAACAGTGCAGCTTAGATTTCTTCAGTACCAGTGGTTCTTGATCATTTGCAATCTCCTGAAATAGTTAGCCTAAGCCAATTTATTTGAGTAGTGACTTTCATCTTTTTTGATTCCTCTGTCATCCAGTATTTTTTCCACAGACTCCTTCAGTATTTAACTAGAGATTTGACTTTGTTCTTCAGCTCTTTCAGGTTGAATAATGGCAAGTATGACCTTCCCTTTTTGTTTTTCTAACTCCAGGACTTTGCACATTTTATAATTATTAGTATTATTATTCCTTAAATTGTCTTTTCAAGTTACCCTTTGAAATCTTCAGGTCAACTTTCATTATTTTTTTCCCTTTACCTTAAACTTTACTACATTAAAAAAACAAAACAAAACAGAGCTTCTACTGGCATCCATTTTGGTCTCTTCTTTTTTTCCCATCTTTTTGATGACCTTTTACTTTTTTCATGTCCAATAACTCTTGAGGTCATCCTACAATTCATCTGGCCTTCATTTGTTTAGTGTTTAAATGTATTAAATAGAGTCTTGATTTTTTTTTTCATTTAGGTGAGATAAACTAAAGATTATATTTTGGCTCTCATGGTCTTAGTTTCAATTTGGAGTTTCATATGACCAAATAATGGTCTATACACATTTGTCTGTTTTTCTTATTTTGATGATGTTGAGGAAATAACTCTTTCTTACTGATGATAGTAAACTAAGATTACCTATCCTTTCTGCATATGTGGTTCATTTGACTCTTATCCATTCATTAAGCAAGAACTGTGTATAATTGCTATTTATACAGATTTGCAATGAATAAGCCATTGGTCTTACAAAATTTTATCGAGTGGCCTCTAGCTTGATTTTTTTTAATTAATTTATTTATTTTAATGAAAGTTTACAGAGACTTTGGATTTTCATTCATTCACTGTTGCACACTTTCCTTTCTGCCCACCTCTCCCTCCAGTTTACTTTTCTCTTGAAAAGTAAAGAAAAAAAATTCATTGTTATAAAATCCCCTCCCGCCCCTCTCCAGTCCACTCCACTATTCAGCTTTTATCCTGGACTCTGGTCATGACAATAATATGTAATCAGTTCCTAAACAGTTTCTCCTAAACAGTTCTCTCCCTCATTTGTTTCAATGCAGTATACATAATTTATGCCCTCTAATTCCCCCCCCCCCAACTCTGATATCATTCCCGCTTTACAGCAGTGGCACTATGCAGTATTTCTTCTTTTACCACAGAGACATTTCACTCAGCCTAATATTCTCCAAGGTCACCCATTTTGTAAAATAATTCATGAGTTCCTTGTTTTTCAGTGCAACACAGTATTCCATTGTGTGTATATACAGCAGCTTCTCTATGCACTTGTTTGTGGATGGGCACTTGGGTTGAACTCAACTCTGCTATTGTGAACGAAGGCACAATAAACATGGGTGAGTCTATATCTTCTTGAGTAGCAGTTCCAGTTGCTTTAGGGTATATTCCAAGTAGTGGAATTGCTGGGTCAAATGGTATTTCTAGTCCCAACTTTCTGAGAAAGGGCCATGCTGTCTTCCATAGTCGTTGATTTTACACTTCTACCAACAGTGAATAAGTGTTCTAGTTTCTCCACAGCCTTGCCTGTATTTGTTGTTTGCTGTTCTGTTAAATTTTGCTATTCTTTTGTTTTGTTTTGTTTTTTACTGAGGTGAGATAATATTAAATAATTGTTTTTATTTGCATCTGTATTACAGCTAGGGATTTTGCACATTTATTCATGTATTGGTTCACCATCTGAATGTCTTCTTTGGTGAAGTGTCTGTCTGTATATTGTGTTCATATTTCAATAGGGTGGTTTACCTTTATCTTGTTGTGCTGCTCAAGTATTTTATAAATTCTAGATTTAAGTCCCTTATCAGTCATTATGTAATATTTTTTTTCCCAGTCTGTGGCTTCCTTTTTACCCTGTTAGAGAATTTTTTGATGTGCATAAAGATTTTATCCTTAGAAGGTCCCATTCATCTATTTCATCTTCTCCTTCTTGTAGGGTTTTCAGGATGCTTGGAAGACTATTTAGGTTGTGGATTAGGACTTTTAGATTTCTTCTTAAAATTTTCTCTGAAGAAGGTAATATAGTCCTTAGTTTTAGTCCCAGGTCATTGATCCACTTTGAGTTGGTTTTTGTGTATGGAGTGAGGTGTGGATCTTGCTTGAGTTTTCTAAGGTAGTTTTCCAATTTTGCCAACACCATTTGTTAAAAAGGCTGTCGTTTCTCTACTTTACGGATGTCGCCTCTTTGTCAAAAATCAATTTACCATAGGTAGATGGGCTGATTTCTGGGTTCTCAATTCTATTCTATTGATCTATGTTTCTGTCATTGTCCCAGTACCACACTGTCTTGACCACCACAGTGGTGTAGCAGGATTTGAAATCAGGGAGTCTGAGACCTCCTACCTTGTTTCTCTTCTTAAGGAGCTTATTTGGGACCTCCATCCATTCCAAATGAAATTAGATATTGCCTTTCCATCTCGTTGAAGCATGGGATTGGTATTTGTGTTGGGATTTCATTGAATTTGTACTACCTTTGGTAGTATTATTATTTTCAAAATATTGAGTCTTCCTATCCATGAGCAAGGTATATTCTTTCATTTCTCTAGGTCTCTTTTTGTTCCTTGTAGTAATGTATTGCATTTTTCTTTGTATTAAACTCTTTTTGTTTCTTGTAATTATGTTTTGTAATTTTCTTTGGATAGATCCTTTGTGCTTCTAGTCAGTTTTA
>NW_006399835.1:6287095-6305681 GCF_000299155.1 Elephantulus edwardii | reverse complement strand
ATTTAATGATGCATGCCTTGTGACCTAAAATGTGATCTATTCTGGAGAATGTTCAATGTTCATAGGAGAAAATAGACTGTGGGTTTTTTGGGGGGGGTCCATTACCCCTATCTATGAGGCCGAGTAGGTTATATGGTTTAAGTCTTGAGCATCTTTGTTGAGTTTTTGTTTTGTTTTTTTCTGGTAGTTCTATTTTTCTTGAGAGGGGTGTTTTGAAGTCTCCAACTACTATATTAGTGATGTCAGTTTCCTTTTTCAGTTTTGCTAATGTTTGTTTTATAGATTTTTCAGGTCTTTAAATTGTTACATAGATATTTGTTATTGTTATGTCCTCTTCTTCTACTGACACTGTAAGCATTGTGTAGTAACCTTCCTTGTCCTTTGGGTTGGTTTTTACATTGATATTTTATCAGAGATTAATATCATTACTTCTGCTTTTTTCTGATTGCCCTTTACTTGGTGTATCTTCCCCCATCCTTAAATTTTTAGTCTTTTTTTCCTTTATTTTTCATGTAGACAGCATATTGATGGGTTTTGGGTTTTTATCTAATATGCTATTCTTTTCTTCTTCAGTGGCATATTCAAACAATTCACATTCAGTGTGATTATTGCAAGGCAAGGTTTTATTACTATCATCTTGTTGAGTTCTTTTTGATGTTGTTGCCAGTTACTTTGGTCCATGCTGCTTTCTGTGGCACTTCTATAAGAAGGACATCTCTCAGTGTTTCTTGCAATTCTGATCTTATATTTATAAACTCCCTTATGGTCTGTTTTTCTGGAAATATCTTTATCTCTCCTTCATATTTGATGGACAATTTTGCTGATTACAGTATTCTTGCTTGATAGTTGTGTTCTTTGAGTGTTTGATATATGTTCTTCCACTGTCTTTTTGACCACATGGTTTCTGCTCAGAAATTGGCACTTAATCTTATCTGCTCTCCATTATAGGTTATTCTTTGTTTCTCCCTCACTGCTTTCAGAATTCTCTCCTTATCTTTGCTTCTGGCAAATATGACTCTGATATGCCTTGCTATTTTTCTTTTGGAGTCTGTTCTATATTGGGTACACTTAGCTTCCTGATTATATATTCTCTCATTCTTCATTATGCCTGGGAAGTTTTCTTCTAGTAATTCTTCCACAACATTTTTGGTGCCTTTACTTGCTTCTTCCTGTTTGGGGATTTCAATGATGTGCATGTTATTTCTCTTGATGGTGTCCCACATTATTCTTAGGTTTTCTTCTTTTTCCTTCCTTTTTGATTCTGCTTTTTGCTCTAGCAGATCAGTGGTGACATTTCTATCTTCTATTTCACTGGTTCTGTGTTCTATCTCTTCAATTCTATTTATGTGTCCCTCCATCATGTTGACAGCATCTGAATCATTGGACCTCATATTTTGGAACGTGGTTTCCTGTTATTCCAGTGCCACTAATGCCTTGTTTGTTTTATCTGCATTGTTCTGGATGGTTTTTTAAAGGTCCTCTTGGTTCTTGTTTGCTATTTTTGTTGTTTTTTTATGTGTCATAAAGTCACTTGTGACTCATAGTGACCCTATGTACAAAAGCCTTAAATCCTGCTCTTTCCTGTGCCAACCTCACTGTCTCTGACACACTTACTCCCACCCCAATTACTGAATCGATAAATCTCACTGAGGGTCTTCCTCTCACGTGCTGTCCCTCCACTTTCCCAAACATGATGTCCCTCTCCAACACTGGTCCCTCCTTGCAACAAGCCCTAAGTATGTCAGACGAAGTTCAGAATCCTTGACTCTATGGAGCAGGCCAGCTTTACCCTCTCCAGGACAAACCTGTTCGTTGTCCTAGCAGTCCATGGTATATTCAACACTCTTGTCCAGCACCATAGCTCAAATGCATCAATTATCTTTCTATTATCCCTAATCACTGTCCAGCTCTCTGATGTATAGCATGCAACTGCAAAGACTATAGACCATATCAAGTGCACCTTAGTCTCCAGACTGATGTCATTGCTCTTCAGTACTCTAGAGAGGTCCCTGACAGCTCACTTTCCCAATGCAATTTGTCTCTTGATTTCCTGGTTGCTGGTACCAAGGGTGTTGACTGTGGAGCCAAGCAAACTAAAACTGTTAACTATCGCAATCTCTTCACCATCCATACTGATGCTTCCCATTGGCCCAATGAGTAGAATCTTTGTTTTCTTTGTGTTGAGGGTCAATCCATATTGAAGGCTGCAATCCTTGACCTTCTGCAGCAAGTGTTTCAGGTGCTACTCAGTTTCAGCAAGCAGGGTTGTGTCATCTGCATAACGCAGGTTGTTGATGAATCTTCTACCAATCCTGATGCCAAGTTCCTCCTCATAAAACCCAGGGTCCCAGATCATCTGTCCTGGATATAGATTAAAAATGAATGGAGACAGAATACATCCCTGGTGGATGCCCTTCCCAATTTTGACCTCTCAGAGTCTCCTTGCTCTTTTCTGATGACTGCCTCTTGGTCCAAGTATAGGTTTTGCATAAGCACGATCAAATGTTCTGGGATTCCCATTCTTCTCAGAGTCAGGCATAGCTTGTTGTGATCCACACAGTCAAAAGCCTTTATATAGTCAATAAAGCACAGAGAGACATTCCTCTGGTGCTCTTTGCTTTCTGCCAAGATCCATCAAACATTATCTGTAATATCCCTAGTACCACGATATCTTCTTAATCCAGCCTGCACATCTGGCAGTTCTCTGTTGATGTGTTGTTTCAGTTGTTTTTGGATAATTTTTCAGCAGACTCTTATGATATGATATGATATTGCTTATGATATGAATGATATTGTTGGATAATTTCTGCACTCTACTGGGTCACCTTTCTTTGGAATGGGAGCAAATATTGACCTCTTCTAGTCAGTTGGACAGCTGGCTGTCCTCCAGATTGCAATGTCCTGTAATTCTTCAAGTTTGTCGTTCAACCATTGTAAATATTCAATCATTCTTCTTTTAAATTTTGTTTCAGAAAGTTCCATCATACTTTCTGGCTTCAGGAAATCCATTGATACTAGTCATCTTTTGAGGGTGACATCTTGCTTTGTGCTTTTGTAGCGTTTGAGATAGCCCGCTTCTTTCATGACATGGACCGGTTCTTGATCTGAAGACAATGCTCTAGAAATCAATGAGGCAGCTACCTTACCTCTTTTTCTCTCTGGACTTCTGACTCAAGGGAAGGTTCAGTTCTGGGCCTGTGAGAGTAGCATCTTGTAGCTAAGTCAGATCAAGGTGCTTTGGATTAAAGGCAAGTAGATCGACTGGGTGTATAGACACAGGTGTGGAGCCAAATGAAGTGGGGCAGGCACAGGGGGCTTAGCAACCATGGGGGTGGGTCATCCACTTGCAAGAACCTCACTCAGACTATAGCTGTCCAGGTGTGCTCGCACGTGGGTCCCTACTCAAATTCCAGGTGTCCATCTCCCACCCAGTGGCTCTCCCTCAGTGGTCTTTGCCCAGCAGCCCTCACCCAGGTACCCTTGCCCATGGCCTCCATCCCAGCAGGGCCCTGAGTCCAGCAGGGCTTAAGAAAACTCAGTTAAATTTCCACCAACCCACTCACTCCTGGAAGGTCAGTGGGGTCTAAGAAAACTCAGCCAATTTCTCACTGACACACTCACTCCTGGTGGGTCAGTGGGACTTAAGAAAACTTAGTCAAATTCCTGCTGGCCTGCTTGCTCTTGTTGGGTGGGTCCCAGCTCAGCTGGCGACTTCTGCTGAGGCCCATAGCTCGCTGCTCTTGTGGCTCCCAAGCTAATTATTTTAATAAAAGTTCTGACACAAATTCCTACTGTCCATGTCATGCTGTCTCGATCTTTGTGTGCCATGTTGGTATCTCTGGTGGCCTGTTTTTATGCAGCTTGCCACTTCCCTAGCTCCTTATGCTCTTTCTTCAACCACCACCATTTTGGTTCTCTCCCTTGTTTCTCTTTTTAAGGAGTGCTTTGCTTATTGAGGGCAATTGGAGATTACCTTTTCCATCTTGTTGAAGAGTGGAATTGGTATTGGGATTGGATTGAACGTGTAGATTGCCTTTGGTAGGATTGTCAGTTTTACAATATTGAGTCAAACAAATTTATTTACTACTGGACAAACAGGCAACATCATGATGGATGGAGAAGAGATTGAAACTGTCAATAACTTTATCTTGCTTGGATCTACAATTGACACCCTTTGTACCGTCAGTCATTAAATAAGGAGACACATTACACTTGGAAAATCTGCAAATTTGGGACCTCTCCAAATTATTGAAGAGTAATCACACCAGTTTGAGGATGAAAGTGTGTTTGATTAAGGCCATAGCCTTTCAATTTCTTGCAGTGCATGTGAGAGCTGGACAAGAAATAAGGATGACAGAAGAATTGATTCCTTTGAGTTGTGATGTTGGGGAAGAGCACTGGACACCTTATGTATGGCAAAAACAAACAAACAAATAAGCAAATATATCTTGGAGAGGTTGCTGCCAGAGTGCTCTTTGGAGGCAAGAATGGTGAGCATTTGCCTCACGTATTTTGGGCATGTTGCTAGAAGGAGCTATTCCTAGGAGAAGGACATGACACGAGGAAGCGTAGAGGGTCAGCAAGAGAGAGGAAGACCCTAGACCAGGTGGATTGACATGATGACTGCTGCAATTGGCTCTTGTGTGTCAGGAAATGTGAGGATGGCACAGGATAGGACGGAGTTCATATCTTTTTCTCATAAGGTCACAATGAGTCACACTTGACTCAGTGGCTCTTAACACCACCACCCTACAACAACACTCTTGTTGATTTCAAATTTTATAGCATCGTGGTCTAAGGAAATACTTTATATTACTTTGATATTTATTAAGACTTGCTTAGTGACTTAAAATATAATATTTTCTGTAGATTGTTCCATGAAAAGTGAAGAAGAATGCATATTGAACTTTTTTACGGCACATTAACATTTATATATCTATGAGTTCAAGTTGGTTAATTGTATAGTTGAATTCTTCAGCATCTTTGTTGAGTTTCTTTTTGTGATCCTATCTTTCCTTGAGTTTGCTATGTTGAAGTCTCCTACTATTATCATGGTTTTGTTTGTTTATTTTAGTAGTTCTATTAATGTTTGCTTTATATATTTTACAGCTCTATCTTTCAGTACATGGTTATTTATTATGGTTAAGTCATCTTATTCTATTTAGTATATTGAAGCATTATACAGTGTCCGTCATTTCTGATGTTTTCACCCTGAAATCTAATTTTTTGGAAATTATCATTGGGTTGTGTTCCCCCCTCCCCTACTTTTTGCTGGCTCAGTATATATTTTTTTTTTCTCCCAAGGAAATTTACAAGTTAAATGCAATCATGATACAGATACCAATTCCATTCTTAAAATGAAAAAGGTAGTTTCCAATTTTGCCTTATATGGAAAAAGATCTCAAATTTAAAAATAAAAACAAAAACCGCACAACAGAATACAAAACAAGAAACAACAAAAATCAAAACCCTACTATAAAAGAAAAACAAGAGATGGATGACATCTCCCTAATCTCAAATCTTACTACACAGTCATAGTAACCAAGTTAGCATGGTACTGGCACAGTGACAGATGGATCAATGGGATAGCATTGAGAATTTAGAAATCAATTCATCTTCCTATACTCAAGTGATCTCTGACAAGGAGACAAAATCAGTTAAGTGGAGAAATGACAGCCTTTTTAACAAACAGCACTTATAAAATTGGGAAAAAAACCCTCTGCATAAAACTGAAGTAAGTCCCATTCCTCACATTACATTATAGAATACATAAAAACCAAGTCAAGGTTGATCGTGGTCTTAGGAGTAAAGCCAGAGACTAGAGCTATAAATAACTATAGAAGCTCTACTTTACATGGACATTAATAACCTTCCAAGCGTAACAAAAAAAATAGCAAATAATATAAAATAATGAAAATGTCTAAAATCAAACACCTATGCATATCAAAAACTTTCACAATAGGGTAAAAAGAAGCCTACAGACTGGTTAAAAAAAGTTTCAATGACATATCTGAGAAGGAACTAATATCCAAAATTTAGAGAATATTTTGGCACCTCAATAAGAAAAAAAGCAAACAACCTAATCACAAAATGAGCAAAGAATACATGTAGACACTTCACCAAAGAAATTCAGATAGTCAGAAAACATATGAAAAAAACATTCAAAAGCCTATAGGTATTGGCAAAATGAGATCAATTGGCATGGAATATTTTGAATCAGACAATCATATGATCTACTATGCCAGAAATGAAAAGGTGAGAAAAAACCACAATCACTTTTATAGTTAAAAAAGGTTATTTCTAGATCCACCTTGAAATACAATGATGTGAGCAACAGGATATTATCCATATGCATACCATATGAATACCACTGTCCTTCAAAGATATGCACCCCAACAACCCAAGTCAAAGAGGATGAAATAGATCATGTCTTCCAACTCTTTCAGTCAGAAATAAATCAAGCATACAACTAAAATGCATTAATAATAATGGATGACTGGAATGGAAAAGTTGGGAATAGGGAAGAAGGGTCAATAGTCAGAGAATGGACTTGGTGACAGAGATGAGGCCAGGAAAATGATAGAATTTTCTATCATTCAATGGTTTATTTAAAGCAAATACCCTTTATAAGAAACATGTACAGAAATTGCACACATGGGTTTCACTTGTTACTATGCACAGGACTCAGATCAATTACATCTGTGCAAATAATGGTTGGAAAAGCTCAATATCAGCTGTGAAATCTAATTCAGGTGCTGATTGTGGAACAGACCATCATTTATTCATATGCAAGTTATGCAAGCTAGAACAGGTTAAATTAAATCCCCAGGAACCAAAATTTGACATTTAGTCTACCCCACCTGAGTTTCTAAAACATCTCAGGAACAGGATTTAGGCCTTGAACACTAATGAACAAAGACAGGAGAAGCTGTGGAAGAATATAGAGGATATCATTCATAAAGAATGCAAAAGGTGATTACAAAGACAGAAGAGGAAGAAAAGACCGAGATGAATGTCAAAAGAGACTCTAAGTATTACATTAGAGTGCTGAGAAACCAAAACAAAGGGAAGAAAACAGGAAGTTAAGGAGTTGAGCAGGAAGACAAAGTATTATAATAAAATGTGCAAAAACTGGAGTCAGTTGTGCTAAGAAATCTAGAGGACGACTACTCGTCCAACTGACTAGAAGAGATCCGTAGTTATTCCCATTCCAAAAAATGATAATCTGAGAGTGTGTAAATTATAAAATGATATCATTAACATCACAAGCATGAAGATTCTGCTGAAGATTATCCAAAAATGATTAGAACAGTACGTTGACAGAGAACTAACAGAAATACAAGCTGGGTTTAAAAGAAACCACAGCCCCAGAGATATTATTGCCAATGTTAGATAGATCTTGGCATATATCAAAGAGTATCAGAGGAATGTCTGTGTTCCCTTGACTATGAAATAATATTTGACTGTATAGCGCACAACAAATTGTGGCTAACCTTAAGGAGAATGGGAATCTTGGAACACTTTATTGTGTTCATATGAAACTTATACTAGGACCAAGAAGCAGTTCTTAGAACAGAGCAAGGAAATATTGCATGGTTAAAAAATCAGGAAAAGCAGTGTGTCCTGTCACCATTTATTTTCAATCTGTATGTGGAACAGATCATTTGAGAGTCTGGGCTTTATGAGGAGGAATTGGGCATCAGAATTGGAGAAAGACTCATCACAACCTGTAATATGCAGATAACACAACCTTGCTTGCTGAAATTGAGGAGAACCTGAGGTGCTTGTTGCAGAATGTTAAAGACTGTAGTTTTCAAAATGGATTGAAGCTCAACATCAAGAAAACAAAGATTCTCACTACTGGGCTGATTGACAGCATCATGATATGGTGAAGAAATTGACATTGCTAACAGCTTCAACTTGCTTGGTTCCACAATCAACAATGAGTCAGGAAACCAAAAGATGAATTACACTGGAAAAATCTACTTTCAGGGACCTCTCCAGAGTACTGAGGAGCAATAATATAAATCTAGAGATTAAAGTGCACCTGATCCAGGTCATGATCTTCAAATTATTTACAATGCATCAGAGAGCTGGACAATGACTAAGAAGAATTGATGTCTGTTAGTTGTGATGTTGGAAAAGAGTACTGAATATATAGTGGACCACCACAACAAATAGTTCTGTCTTGGAGAGGGTGAAATCAAGTTTCTCCTTGGAGGCAAGGATTTTGAAACTCCATCTCACACACACTGGGCATGTGTGCAGGAGGGATAGTCCTTGGGAAAAGACATCATGCTTGGAAGGGTAGAGGGACAGAACAGGAGAGTAAGACCCCAGATGAGATGGACTGACAAGGCAACTAGGGTAATGGGGGTAGGTGTCTCAGAATCAGGGAGACTAGATCATGATAGGGCAGGCTTCACAGCTATTGTACATAGGGTTTCTGTGAGTCACAGGTAACTTTATGGCACACAACTACATCAGAGATATGCAAATCACAATAACGTTGAGATACCAGCTCATATCAGGAACAATAGCAAACTTCAACAGGGTAGCAAATAACTAATTCTGGCAAGAATATGGAGATATTAAACTCTTGTTTATATTGTTGGTGCGGATGTAAAATGGTATAGCCAGTATGAAAGCCAGTCTTATACTTTCTCAAGAAGTTGGAAACAGAAAAACCATTAAACCGTGCTATCTCTCTACTGGTAATATACCCTAAAGAAACCAGAACTGTGGTGCAGATATCTGCACATGTTCCCAAATAATCGGACATGTGATGACGTTGAGGGTGAGGGGGTCAGCAGGAAAAAAATAAATAAAGAATGAATACTACTAGGAAAAGGGGAGTACAATCTGAAAGGAATGGATGATTAGATATCATTTGCATGAATATTAATAATCTGGAAGAAGACATGCATTACAAAATGAATTGGGGAGTGGGAAGGAGGAAAAAATGTATCAATGATTAATAAAAACCCATCCTTTCTGTAAACTTTCACTAAAATCACAATTTTAAAACACTGAAGGTCTATAAGTTCCTATCTTTAGGCTAGTTGACTGGCAATGTAAAAATAAAGGAGAATATAAATATGTAGTTAATGAATAAAGGGTCAAGTCAATGGTAGCTAACAATATTAACATAAGGCTTATGAGTGCAATTTTTAAAATTTTGAAAGTGTACCTGAGGTTAAAAGCCCTAAAAGATTTAAGCAAATCTCAGAAAAGAAATCAAAAAGTGAAAAGAATTAGAAAAAAAAGTTATCAGTGAGTCACTGGTTAAATTCTAATACACAGAGAAGCCAAGATGATATCTAAATGACAAAAGGATCCAATGACGCAAAGATTAAGGGGATGTTTGTTGGCATATGGGTTCAATAGTAGAAATTAAAGAGAAATGTTTGCCTAAGGTAATTAAATGAAAGGAAGCATACTAAGCTGGTTTTGAGGAATATATTCTTCCTCTGATATTTATGACTGTATTTTAAAAAGGCAAAATCATTTTGTACCAAATGCAATTCCAAGTATGCTTGTTTCCTGTTTAAGAGTCTTATAGATTCCAAGCTTATATTCACAGTTATGTCAATTTGTTTAAAACAGAGGCAGATGAGCTATGAGTTGTTCTTTTCTGCAGTTGGTATCTTTAGAGAACTAGGAATAATGGAAAAAGAAATGCTAATCAGCTTCTGAAAGACAAAGAGGTTAAATATTTAAGTTCTACTTTTGAAAAAAGTAAAAGGCTTGTGGTTGTACATCCTGTTACTACCAAATCCAAATAAAAGAAGAATATAAAAGGAAAGTATGTTTTATGAACAGAGATGATTAGGGGATCCTTTGACTCTTGTGGGTTTCACTAGCCCCAAATTGAATATCAAAAGTTTTTGTCACATTAATTGAATTCTTTGCTCAATTTCACTTTGCTAAAATTAGCACACACAATTAAGTCTCAGCATAAGTAAGTGATGAAGCAAACAGCCAGAGTAAGAATTTGTTCTAAGTGAGATAGAAAGTTATCAAGATTTTAAATAAAAGGTAAAAGTGGATATAAAATTGTTGAGAATTCCTTTGGCCTCTATGTGATTGGTTAGCTAAATGGCAACAGCAACAATAAAAAAGTAAGGTAACAGTGCAACAATGAATGAATGAAAACCCAAAATCTCTGTAAATGTTCATTAAAACTAATAAAATTTAAAAAAAAAAAAAGGTAAGGTAAAGTACATGGTCACTTCTCTAAAGTGCTTCATTTATTCTCTCAGCTCTGGTAGAAGGTAAGAACACATTTATTTGGTTATTTACTAATCTATAGTGAACTATTTAACATACATGGTAGGGTGGATGTGGTGTCAAAGGTATATTGTACAAAATGTCTTCCCTAGCCACTGATTAACTGTTTATTTTGTGCTGAAGTATTATATTAAAGAGACATAATTAGGGTGGGATACATGTCCCACCCTACTAGAGGTTTATACAAGTCTATGAAAACTAAATGCTAACTCACTTTTTTGTGACTCCAGCCTTCTAACTACATTGCAATTGATAGTCTACAAAGCTCACCCGTCTTTGCAACACCAGCCTGCATCATCTACAGTCATGTGAGTCATCCCCCTGACAGGTCTGAATCTCTGGGAGAACTTCCAGTGAATCACTAGAACCCAAGGGACATAAAAGTGTTATAGACCTGAATGAAGGAGGGACTGTTGGAAATGATGGAGTTATATAGAAAATCAAACATTTGGGTCACTTTTGAATCTGCATTTCTCGGCTCTAGCCTTTTGGAAGCAGGAATGGCATCCACTTCCTAAACAACATGTCTCCGGAAATTCTATGAACTTTGATAAATGTTGATAGTTGTAGAAAGGCTTCAAACCTCTTGGTCACAGGATCCTTGAGTCATGCTCAACTCGAAGGCAATCAACAACAACAATAAGTCAGCTATTAATCTTAGTAGAATGAATTATGATTAGAAGTAAGAAAGTACAAAAAAAACCTCTCTTTTCCTTGTTTACTGAGTACCTTGTTTCTGTTAGTGATTATAAATGTTAACAGAATCTTTAGTTGTTTAAAAAGATTCTATAGTATGAAGAAGACAGATGCCAGTCTTACCTTGAAACAGAACCACTGATATGAAAAAAAGAAAAAGATGTGAAATTGTTCACTCCAGATTTTAAAGAAATATGAACAAACTTAATATTACTTATTAGGTAATCCAATACTGCTCTCTGAAATTTTTAAATGAGACTTTGTGAGCCAACATCGTACTTGCTGCTTAACAATCAATATGAGTAAAACGAAGCATAGATTTTACTCTCACAGATCTTAAATCTGGTGAATGACACAATCATTGTTAATGAATTACACTGTCAACCCAAAGGCATGTTGTTTGAATCCAGATGCTCCATGGGAGGAACTTGAGTAATCTCTTCCTATTCAGTTTAGAGTTTCTGAAAATCTGAAGGGTCAGCTTTAAGTCTATTCTTACCCAATGGCACATAACAAAAGCAATAACAAACCTATATACTGGTCATCTAGAAAATGTTTTGAAGAAAGGGAAGAATTGTATCTAAGCATATAATAAAGGGCTCTAATCAATTTAGAATTCTACATAGATTAGGATAGAATTAGTGAATATGATTAAACTAGTGATATTTACCTTAATCAAAATGAGAAGTCAACTGAAGGTTTTGGGCAGGAAGGTAGCAGGTTGTGCATTCTGGCATCTACATTTAGATTGGAAGGATGTCTGAATGACTTTAGAGGGATACATTGAAAGATCCAAGAAAAGATGACAGCAACTAGGAATAGAGTATAAGTAAAAGTAAAGAAAACCGATTCCAGGGATGGTACAAAAATAAAGCTAATTTCTTTGGTGCTAGATTAGATTATATACTAAGAGTGAGGAATGCAGAAGGGGATGACTTGAGAATTATGGTGCTATCCATTGTGAAAAAGAATAGCTAAGAGCTGATCAGGAAAATTGGATTTGACTGTATGAAGCATAACAATGGTTATTGCTAGCAGTGAGAAAAATGAAAATCTTAGAGCCCTTAATTCTGCAAATGTGAAACCTATACCTAAATTAAGAAGCTGCTGTCTGAATGGTTGTTGTTGTTGTTATGTGCTGTCGAGTCGTTTCCGACTCATAGCGACCCTATGCACAGCAGCCCTAAACACTGCTCTATCCTGCGCCAACTGCACTGCCTCTGACACACCCATCCCAATTACCCCAGTCACTGAATCGATCCATCTCATAGAGGGTCTTCCCCTCCTGCGCTGTCCCTCCACCCTCCCAAGCATGATGTCCCTCTCCAAGGACCCCGTCCCTCCTGGCAACATGTTCAAAGTATGTCAGACGAAGCCCCAGAATCCTTGCCTCCAAGGAGTAGCTTGGTTTAATCCTCTCCAAGATGAATCTGTTTGTTTTCCTGGCAGTCCATGGTACATTCAGTACTCTTCTCCAGCACCACAGCTCAAAAGCATCAACTCTCCTTCTGTCCTCCCTAGTCATTGTCCAACTCTCTGATGCATAACAAGCGATTGTAAAGACCATGGCCTGTATCAGGCGCACCTTAGTCTCCAGAGAGACACCATTGCTCCTGAGTACTTTAGAGAGGTCCCTAACAGCAGACTTTCCCATTGCGATACGCTTTTTGATTTCCTGACTGCTGGTGCCAAGAGTGTTGACCGTGGAGCCGAGCAAACTGAAGCTGTGAACAATCTCAATCTCTTTGCCATCCATCCTGATGCTGCCAATTGGTCCAGTGGTGAGACTCTTTGTCTTCTTGACATTGAGCCTCAGTCCATACTGAAGGCTGCAGTCCTTGACCCTTCGCAGCAAGTGCATGAGGTCCTCCTCAGTTTCAGCAAGCAGGGTTGTGTCATCTGCGTAACGCAGATTGTTAATAGATCTTCCACCAATCCTGATGCCACAATTCTCCTCAGAGAGCCCAGCCTCTCGGATAATCTGCTCTGCATACATGTTGAAAAGGTATGGAGACAGGATGCATCCCTGGCACAGAAAATGTCTGAATGGAGCAAGGAAAAAAATGTGTTCTTTAAAATCAGGAAGGGTGTATGTTAGAAATATAAACTTTATCCACACATTGTAATGCGTATTCTGAGCAAATAATTCATGAAGCCTGACTCTTTGAAGAGGAATTTGGCATTAGGATTGGGAGAAGACTCAACAACAACCTGCATTATACAGACAACACAATCTTGCTTGGTGAAAGTGAGAAGGACTTGAAACACTTGTTGCAGAAGATTAAAAACTGCAGCCTTCAATATGCATAACATCTCAATATCAAGAAAACAAAGTTCCTCACCAATGGGCCAATAGACAACATCATGACAGATGGAAAAAGGATTGAAGTTATCACATATTTTGTCTTGCTTGGAACAATAATCAACACCACTGGTACTAGCAGTCAGGATACCAGGAAGCATATTGCATTAGGCAGGTGGATTGTCAGAAACTTCTCCAAAATAATAATAAGAATAATGTCAGTTTTAAGTCTAAGGTGTGAATCCTATTCAGTATTGTTTTGGAAGTACTTGCTAGGGTAATACAGCAAGAAAAGGAAATAAGAAACATACAGATCAACAAAGGGATGGTGAAACTGTCTTTATATGCCAATGATATAACAGTGTACACAGAAAACTCCAAAGACTCAACAAAAATACTGTTAGAGCTAGTAGACCAATTTAGTAAATGGCAGGATACAAGATAAATATACAGAAGGCCTTTGGGATTCCTTTACAGTAACAAAGAGGAAAGAGGAAAATAAGAAACCAATACTATTTAAAATAGCCAACCACAAATTGAGATACTTATAAATAAACCTAACTGGAGACACAAAAGACCTTACAAAGAAAACTACTACAAACTACTACAAAACACTTCTGTGAGAAACAATAAAATACCTAAATGTTCCCTTTTTATGTGTGGGAAGACTAAATAGGGTGAAAATGAAATTCAGACCAAAACCAATCAACATGTTCAATGCAAACCAATACAGATACCAAATTCATTTTTCAAGGAAATTATCAAGTTTATTTGGAGAGGAAAAAGTCCCCAAACAAATAAAGTACTTCTGAAAAGCAAAAATGAAGTGAGAGGCATAGCACTCCCTGAAAAAAACAACATGGTACTGGTACAACGACAGACACATAACTCAATGAAATAGAATCAAGAACCCAGAAATTAAAATTAATCTATCTATCTATCTATCTATCTATCTATCTATCTATCTATCTATCATAGGGTTGCTATGAGTTACCTAAAACTCAGCAACACTTACCAACAACAACAGCAGCATAGAGAGAGAGCAGTTGGCCTAGCACAAAGAAAGTTATGCTCCCAAGCTAAAGGTGGGTGACTCTACTCCACGGCCCTCAGCCCTGCCTTTAATTGTTTTTGGTGAAACATTCTTCTAGGTTGTATAACCTTGGTATGTCCACTTGCTGTAGAGAGGTGACTCGTGGTTGCTGTGAAGACGAACATTGTGACACTGTTGAGTCAAATTCAAGAATGGTTACCCTATGGTGGACAGTGTTTGCTGGAGCTTCCTGGTAAAAACAACCTTGGAAGGAGAGTGGCATCCACTTCCATAATAGCTTGCCTCTGGAAAACTCTGTGAACCTGGAAAAAGGATGAAAGTTTTACAGGTGTCCAGGACTTACGTTCATAGGGTCACTATAAATCATCTATGACTCGATGGCACTCAACAACTTAACAACAATCTATGGTCAACTGATAATTCAACAAGGAAACAGAATCTATGAAATAGGGAAATGACAAACTATTCAACAAATAGTCATTGCCAAATTGGACTGCTACCTGTAGAAAGCTGAAGCAGGATCCACACTTCTCAGCACACTAACAAAATCAACTTAAGATGGATGAGAGACCAAGGTATAAAACCCAAAACTATAAACATCAATAAGAGATAAATTTGGACCAAGTTTAGAAGGCCTCCCCTATAGTAAAAATGGATGCCAAATACATCCAGAAATACACAACCAGGATAAGATAAAATTAATAAATGGGACCTTCTAAAAGTTAAATCCCTGTGTGCATCATAAATATTTTCCAAAAGAATGAAAAGAAAACTTAAAAACTGGGAAAAAAATATTTGGCAGTATCAATCTCAGACAAGGGTCTCATAATGAAAGTTTACAGAATCCTATAAGGTTTCCACAAGAAAAAGACACAGTTACAAAATGGGCAAGAGACATGGAAAGACTACTTACAGAAGAAGACATTCAGATGGCCAACAGACACACGAAGAAATTCTCAAAATCACTGGCAATAAGAGATACAAATAAAAAAAGTAATGAGATACTAACTCACACAGTAGCAGTGGCAAAGTTTAATAGGACAGCAAACTATAAACATTGGAGAGAAAGTGGAGAGATAGGAACTCTCCTGCACTTTTGGTGGGATTGTAAAATGATACCAACACTCTGGAAGGCAGTTTGGCATTTCCTCAAAAAGCTGAACATAGAAATTCCATATGACCCAGCTATTCAACTCCTATGTATATACCCCAAGGAAATTAGAACTGAGAAACAGAGATTTATATACCAATGTTCATACAATCACAAGAACATGGAAACAGCCCAAGTGAATGGATTGAAAAATTGTGGTACATTCACATGATGGAATACAATACAGCTCTCAGGAGCAACTGTTTTGAAATTTACTACATAACTTGGGATATATTGTTGGGCATTATGCTGAGTGAACTAAGCCTCATAAGAATAAATACTGCATAGGACCTTTATTGTAAAAACCAAAGGCTATCTAGTAAAATGTGTATGAGGATCCATGAAGGGAAAGGGTAGGAACAGAGATGGAGAGTGGGAAAGGGGGTGGGAATCAAAGGGTCACACAATTTAGTGGGTTAAGAGGGAGGTAAGGAAAATGGGAAAGATAGTGTGAGGATCTGGAAAGATAGGGTAATGATGAGTATGGTTTACAAGTAAATGATTTTATGACACATAGTGAATGAGAATGACTGTATGAAACACAATGTGAGTGAAAGATAGTGTGAAACACAATGTATATGAACTCTGTATGCAAACCAGTGTAAAATTTTTAATAAAAGTGAAGGGGAAAAAAGACTAAAGAGTAACTGATTCAAGCTCTGGTCTTTTAATCACTTTCTACACATATGAGGCTAGATAATGAATAATGATGACAGAAAAAGAATTGATGCCTTTTAGTTATAGTGTTGGAGAAGAGCACGAAATATCCTATGGACTTCCAAAAGAACAAACAGATACTCATGGAAATGGTACAGTTAGTATGATCCTTGGAGGAAAAGCTGAAAAAGCTTCATCTCTCACTCTTTGGACATGTTGCTAAGAGAGGCTATTCCTCAAAAAGGGACTTCTTGCTTGGAGAGATGGATGTTCAGTGAAGGAGAAGACCCTCAAAAGATGAACTGAAACAGTGACTGCAAAAATGAGCTCAAATATGTCAGAAAGATTGTACATAATTGAGGTTTGTTGTTTTATAGAATCACAATGAGTCGTGCTAGACTCAATGGCACCTAACAACACAACGAGAAATTTTGATGATTTAGTCCATAGTATGATCAGCAATCTCCTCTATTGACATTTACAGCCTCAGAAACAGAATGATGGGTCACTATGAGTAAGAACCTACTTGATGGCAGTGAGTTTGGTTTGGCTTATCAGGTTTTAGAAGTGCTCATTCTTGAAGACCCTCAAAAAATGAAACAAAAGGAGCAAATCCTCTTCTGAAAAATATCTAATAGTGGACAAATAATGACTATTGCATTTAAACAGGTGAAAGAAAGAACTGTCTAAAATGAATATATGATTAGGCATTATACATACAACAGCCCAGAATAAGAGCTATATCATTGCAAAGAGGACTAGTGGTGGTGGGGAGGTAATTGTGCAACAACGAATGAATATTAAAAAAAGAAAAAAAAAGTGAACTGGAGAAGGAGAAAGGAGAGTGAAAGGGTAAAATGTGCAAAAATGAATGAATGAAAATCTAACTTTTCTGTAAATGTTCATTAAAACCACAATTAAAATATTGTTTAAAAGAAAAAGAAAATATCTTTTAGCAAAATGAGATTTCAAAGTAAGTTGACTTTATTACCAATCACTTTGTCTTTGCTAATAAGTTGTTACAAAAGAGAATAGAAAATACAATTTATTTTTCCTTTAAAGCAAAACAATTGGGAGGAAAGGAGTGCATTTTCTGAAATGGACTAAGTCAGATTGTAAATCAGGAAGTTTAAGCAATGACTCCTGCAGACTTTTAAGAAATTACCTAGCCATTATGAGTTTACATTTCCTCCTCTAGAGGAAAGAATTCCATTAGGCCACCTCCCAGAATGATTAAGATATGTACTTTAAAATATATACTTATAGTATAAGTATCTGCTTACATACAAATTTAATTTAACATGTAACTATGATTTCTAACTGCTGAAGTCATTCCTTCTATCTTCCACTAATCTTCCCCCCAGAATTATTTGTCGTTCTAATTTTCTTTACATAAGTTTCAAATTTTTGCTTAATTTATGCTTTTTCTTACCCAGTTTGCATGAATATCTTTCTAGACTCCACTTTACACTTTCTACTTTTCTCGTCAGAGAATTCTCATTTATCCAGGTTCAGTTAAAGAAACACTTCACTTATAGCTGACATGATTTTCCATGGACAACTATAACCATTATCTCTCAAATTTAATATGTTTATTTTTGCAGTCTCAGGCTCAGAAATATCTCTTCTATTTTATTATGATTTATTTATTTTACAAACTGTAAATAGAGGGATTATCTGGTAAGGAACTAAGTTATAAAACCAAAGGCACAAGTTTCAATCCAAAAGTATCCTCAAGAGAGAAAGATTGACAATCACCTCTCATGTGACTTTTAACTTCTGAGAACTTGCTGGAGGCTTTGCTATGAGTCGACTGATTTGAAGGTGTTCAGAAACATTTAGCTAAACATTCCCTGGGACATTTCCATTTGGCCTTCAAATAGCTGCAAATGTTACACATTTATACTTGTAATTTCTTGTTCTAGGTATAGGTTTTGTATTAGTACAATTAAGTGTTCTGGGATTCACATTCTTCTCAGTGTTAGCCATAACTTGATATGATAATGTGATACTCTGCATGGTCTAAAAAAGCACAAATAGACATTCTTCTGGTATTCTTTGCTTTAAGCCAGGATTAATCTGATATCAGTAATGGTATCCCTGGTGCATGTTGTTGTTAACTACCATCAAGTGAGTACGACTCCTAGCCACCCTATGAACAAAAGAAGACATAGCCTCTTCTCAGTCTTGCTTGGCACTTCTCTGTCAATGAATTATTCTAGCTGGTTTTGAATGATCTTTAGTAGTATTTTGCTTGCATTTATATTAATATTTTTGTTCAATAATTTCAACATTCTATTGGATCACCTTTCTTGGGAGTGGGAACAAATATGGACCTCTTTCATTTAAAAAGCTAGGCAGTTGTCCTCCAAATTCCCTGTAATAGTCTGGTGAGCCCATCCAGAGATGCATCTGACATCTGAAGCATGTCAATTGG
>NW_006399835.1:6267127-6286615 GCF_000299155.1 Elephantulus edwardii | reverse complement strand
ATATTCTTGATGTTATCCCACAACTCATCTGGTCTTTGGTCTTTGTTCACTGGTGGTCAATTCTCCAAACCTATTCTTAAGAAGAGTTAAAAATTCAGGTGAGATAGACTCAAGAACATATTTCCACTCTTATGGACTTGTTTTAGTTTTCTTCAGCCGCAATTAAAACTTGCATATGAGAAATTGATGATCTTTTCCTCAGTCGGCACTTGGCCTAACTTTGAAGATCAGTATCTTCTCCAATGATTCCTTCCACAGATTTAGTCAGTCTTATTCCTATGCAGTCCATCTGGTGACACTCATGTATAACTTAAACCTAGACCAAGAAGTTATTGTATAAACAGAACAAGGGAAAACTCTATGGTTTAAAATTAAGAAAGACATGCATCAAGGTTATATCCTTTCACTATACTTTCTCAATCCATATACTGGGAAAATTTTTCAAGAAGCTAAGCTCTGTGAAGAAGAATGTGGCATCACAATTAGAGGAAGAATCATCAATAATCTTTTGTATAAAGATGATTTAACTTTGTTGAGGAGAACTTGAAAAAATTGAGGAGAACTTGAAAAGAATGCTGCAGAAAATCAAACACTATAGCCTTCAATATGGATTGCATCTCAATGTTAAGAAAAAAAAATTCTTACCTACTGCATCAATAGGCAAAACCATAATAGATAGAGAAAGGATTGCAATTGTTAATGACCTCATCTTACTTAGATCCATCAATACACTTGGCACCAGCAGTCTGGAGATCAGGAGATGTATTGCACTGGGAAAGTCTGCAGTCAGTGACTGCTCAAAAAAAACCTGAGGAATAATAATATTAGTTTGAGGATTAAGGAGTGCTTTATTCAGACCACACCCTTTTCAATCATTTTCTATGTTGTTAACAGCTGGATAATAAAGTTGATAGGGAAAAAAATTAATAACTTTGAACTCTGGCATTGGAGAAGAGTACTGAATATCCCGTGGACTGCCAAAAGAACTAACAGATATGTCTTGGAAAAGGTGCAACCAGATTATTCCTTAGAGATAAGGATGGTGTACCTTCGTTTCTTACTTTGGGCATGTTGCTAAGAAAGACTGTTCCTCAGGGAAGGACATCAGTCTTGAAAAAGTAAAGAGACAGTAAAGGAGTAAAGCCCTCAAACAGATGGATTGACAAAGTAACTGCAGCAATGGGCTCAAGTATGTCAGAGATTTTGAGGTTGGTACGGAATAAGACAGGACTCAGATCTTTAGCTCATAGTGTCACTATGAATCTTACAGGACTCGACAGCAGCTAACAACAACAACTCTCAACACAATTGAGATGGGAGTCAATTAGTCTGATCATGTTATCAGAAAAATAAATATTCCAGGAATATCAAAAGCAAAAGGTACTATCAAGAGCAAGCTGGAGAAACACACTCTTTGGAGGAAATTTTTTTTTTTTGAGGAAAAAAAATTTTTTTTTGAGGAAAATTTGGTCCAAGTTGTTAGGGTCATTTCAGACTGTTTTCAATTTTTCACAAGTTAAACATCCATCATGAAAAGGAAATCAAACATTCATAGAAAATTTCACAATTAAGTGGCATGTTTTGTCCTTTAATAAAACATTTCAGGATAGCAGTGCAGATGTACCCACATTGTGCAGGCCAGGACCTCTCAAATAAAAATGGTTCAATTGTCTGAAAAAAATTTTTAAAAAAAACCTTCCTACAAAGGACAAAATAGAAAGCATTCCATTTTAGTTTCCTAGGTCTATCATGTGTGTAAACATAACTTCAAAACAGCCTCTCCTTAGAATAGTGCTGGAAACAAGGAGTGGTTTCTTTTTTCAAGACAAATAAAGCATGAAAAGTCATTTTACTTATGAAAGTAAATCCATCTTAACTCTTCATGTAAACCATATGCCTTTGTTTGATTGCATACCTCTGGAAAAGTATAGCTTAGATTTAAGAATTCTGCAATATCAAACAAGGTCTTTCTTCCCTAAGAGTTAATGTTATCATTATCATTTCTATTTAAAAGCTAGGGAAAAAACCCACAACAAACGTATGGATTATATTAGCACTAGGCTTGTAATTACATGAATGCACATACTTCCAATATAATTTGATCCCATTATTATATAACTTTATATTCATTTTGGTATAAATAACAACTGGGAAGTGAATTCAAACATTTTTCACTATGTAACAGTACTAAGTTTTGTGGTTTCACAACCAGAAACCAGAATTCTAAAGAGCAACAGTGTCACTCTAAAGACTAAGATGTGTCTGATTTAAGCCATGATTTTCTCAATTGCTTGTTATATATCTAAGAGCTCTACAAATGACTAAGGAGAACAGAAGAAAAATTGGTACCTTTGAGTTGTGGTGCTGGAGAAGGGTGTTGAACATACTGTGGACTCCAAACAGATCTATCCTGGCAAAAGTTAAATCCAGTTTCTCCTTGAATACAAGAGTTTGGAAACTTCATCTCACATACTTTGAGTATGTTGTCAGGAAGGGCCAATCTTTGGAGAAGAACATCATGCTTCAAAGGGTAGAAGCTCAGCAGAAGAGAAGAAGATCCTGGATGAGATGGATTGACACAGTGATTGTGCCAATGGAGTGGGGTGTGTTGGAGAAGTTGAAGTGGATTAAGAACAGGGCAAGGTTCAGAGCTGTTGTTCATAGAGTCACTATGAGACATAATAGACTCAACAGCACATAACCACAACAGCAGCTTGCAGGGAAGGAAGAGAAGGAAATTTTATTCTAGATAAAAAATAAGTTATGCAAAAGACAGAATCTTGCTTGCTAAAACTGAAGAGGACATGAGGCATTTGCTGCAGAATGTCAAGGACAGTAGTCTCCAATATAGATTGAAGCCCAATATCAAGAAGACAAAGATTCTCACTACTGGGCCAATTGGTAGCTTCATGATAGACAGAGAAGAGACAGAAATTGTTAACAACTTCAGCTTGCTTGTTTCCACAATCAACACTCTTGGCACCAGCAATCAGGAAATCAAAAGATGAACTGAATTGGGGAAAATCTGCTGTCAGGGACTTCTCTAGAGTACTGAAAAGCAACTATGTCAGTCTAGAGACTATGATGTGATCCAGGCCATAGTTTTCGCAATTACTTTCTGTATGTTAGAGAGCTGGGCAATGACTAAGGATGGCAGAGGAAGTGATACTTTTGACTTGTGCTGCTGGAGACGAGTCTTGAACACACCATGGACTGCCAGGAGAACAAACAGATACGTCCTGGAGAGGGTCAATCCAAGCTGCTTGCTGGAAACAAGGATTTGGAAGCCTCATCTCACACACTTTGGATATGTGGCCAGGAGGAAGTAGTTCTTGGAAAAGAACATCATGTTTGGAAGAGTGAAGAGATAGCACAGGAGAGGAAAACCCAGGATGAGATGGATTGACTCAGTGACTGAAGAAGTGGGATTGGGTCTGTTGGAGATTATGAGATTGGCTCAGGATAGGGCAAGGTTCAGAGCTGTTGTACATAGGGATGCTATGGATTGCAGACAACTTAATGGCTCAACGTTTAATCTGTTAAACTACTCCATAATTCTAACAATACACAGTTTCAACAAATCCTTCTGACTCCAAACATCCCATCTGGATTTTTGAGGACTCGGTAATCTGAGGGTCCCCAGAAGCTCATGCAGCTATTGAAAATGAAGCTATCTCAGGTGAGGAAAAGAAAAAAAGGGGGGTGGCAATGAATTTCAGATGCAAGCTTGTTTTATCTGAGTGCTGGGGCATAGAACACACCCTCAACGGAAGAGTGGTCCATGCCCTTCTAGCAGAGTCATAAAAATTGAAGCACTAAGTTCAATTTAAAGACAAGATCTTTAAGAAAAGACCTAGGGAAGCCTATGTTTTCAGCAAGTCCTACCTCAGGTAGACTATTTGCTAAAACAAACTTTTAACTATTTGCCAGTAAATATGACAGGGAGCTCTACGGAATCAAGCTTAGAAAGCCTAGTCTATGGTATAAAGGGACTGCCAAACACAGCCAGAAATGCACAACATGAAAAAGATAAAATTGATGAATGGGACTATCCAAAGATTAAATCCCTGTGTGCTTCAAAATCTTTTTCCAACAGGGTGAAAAAAAAAAAAAGAAAAAAACCCAAAACTACAAACTGGGAACAAACCTTTAGCAATATCATCTCAGAGAAGAAGATTTCAAAACAAAAGGTTTATAGAACACTCCTGGGCCTCCAAAAAAGAAAAAAAATACCCAAAAACCAAACAAAAACAAAACCCAAAAAACACCATCACAAAACCTTGTAAAACAATTATAAAATGGGCAAAAGACATGCAAAGAAATTTCACAGAGGAAGATATTTTTTCACAGAGGAAGATCTTCGGATGGCCAACAGACACATGAAGAAAGGCCCCAAATCACTAGCAATAAGAACCAAATCAATACCACAATGATATAGGAACTTTTATACATTGTTGGTGGGATTCTAAAATGTTATAACCACTCTGGAAGGCAGTTTGGCACTTCTTCAGAAAGCTGAACATAGACATTCCATCTGACCGAGCTATTGCGTTGCTTGGAATACACCCCAAGAAAATGAGAACTGAGGCACAAACAGAGACTTGTACACCAGTGATCATAGCAGCATTATTTACCATCACATGTCCAACTACAATCGAATGGATTGAGAAACTGTGGTACATTCATACAAGAGAACACCACACAGCAGGCAGGAGCAATGATTTTGTAAATTACTACCTAACTTGTGAGGGATTGGAATGCATTATGCTGAGTGAACTAAATCAGTCTAACAAGGACAAATACTATATAAAACCAGTATTGTAGATTGAGTATGAGGATCTAAGGGGGGAAGGGGAAGCATAAGGATGAGGATGGGGAGTGGGTTGGAGTGTTAATCATAGAGTTGCACAATTTGATGGATGGGGGTGAAGGAAATGTGAAAGATCTTCAGTGAAAAACAATGTTTTCAAACTTTGTAAATAACTCAGAATAAAATTTTTTTTAAAATTTAAAAAAGAAATCAAGAGACAATTGCACTGGAGAAAGTCTCCTGTGAAAGACCTTTCCACAGTAATTGAAAGCAAAAATGTCAGCCTAAAGACTAAGGTGCACCTGATTCAAGCTATTATCTTTTCATTGCTCTGCATCTGGCAATTGGACAATAAATAATAATGACAGAAGATGATGAATAACAATGCTATGAACATCGGTGTGCAAGTTTCCACTTGTACCTCACTTCTAATTTCCTTGGGGTGTATTGCTACTAATGTAATATCTGGGTCATATGGAATTCCCATGTTTTTAGCAGTGTGTTCACCATTGCAAGAATATAGAAACAGCCCAAAGGTCTAATGATAACCAAATGAAATGAGAAAACTGTGATATGTTCACACAATGAAATATCATGCAGCACTCAGGAACAACAATTTCAAAAAATACTACGTAATTTGGGAGCTGCTGGAGAGCATTATGCTGAGTGAATTAATTCAGTCACATAATGGCAAATACTGCATAATACCATATTGTAAAGACAGAACCAGCAAAGCGTTTATAGGATCCAAGGGGAAAGTGGGAAGCAGAGGGGTGAAGATTGGGTAGGGGCAAAATCACAGAGTTGCACAATTTGGTAAGTGTAGAGAGTGGGTAAAAAAAGAAATTGGAAACACCCAACAGGACATGAAAAGACCTGGTAATTGTGAGCATAGTCCAATGGTCATTAATTTTATAAAACACAATGTGGGAATGATTGTGCAAAACATGTCAATGAAAGGAAATGTTCATAGGGGTGAAACCTGCATAATAAAAATGAATGACAGAAAAGTAGGGGGGGAAAAAAGCAAACCTAAAAACTGCAAGAATGCTTGTACTATCCAAAGAATGTAACCGGTATCATTGAATTGTACATGTATAAACAGTTGACTATGCGTATGATATGTATATTTTTAACAGCAAAATAAAATCATTAAAATTATAAATAAAAGTGTTCTAAGATTCCCGTTCTTTTCAATGTTAGCCATAATTTGTTATGACCCACATAGTCAAATGCATTTGCATAGTCAATAAAATACAAATAGGTACCCTTCTTGTGTTCTCTACTTTCAGCCAGGATTCATGTGACATCAGCAATGGTATCCTTGGTGCTATGGCTTCTTTAAATCCAATCTGAACATCTGGAAGTTTTCAGTGTTCTAGCCTTTTCTATATAATATTCAGGAAGATTTTACTTACATATGACAATGCATGTGCACTGTTTGATAATTTCTATTTTCTATCTGGTCACCATTTTGGGGAGTAGGAACAAATATGGATCTCTGCCAGTCAGTTGGTCAGGTAGCAGTCCTCCAAATTTCCTAGCACAGACTGGTATTCATGTCTTGTCCTGCAGGAGGCCAATTGGTATCCCATTAATTCCTGGGACCTTATTGTTGGTCAATGTCTCAGTGATCTTTGGACTTCTTCCTTCGATACTATTTTTTTTGTTGTTGTTACTTCCTGAAATGGTTGTGTCAGCCAATTATTTTGGGTACAGTGATTCTTCGCATTCCCTCATCTTCTTTTTATGTTTCTTGGATCATTCAAGATTTTGTCCATAACATTCTTCAGCATTGCAACTTCAGGTTTGAATTTCTTTTTCAACCCTCTCAGCTTGACATATGCTAAACAAGTTCTTCCTTTTTTAAATTTTTTTAACTCCACCTTTTTTACACTTCATTATAATGTTTAGCTTTATCTTCTCAAACTGCCATGTGAAATAGTCTGTTCATATCTTTTACCTCACTATTTTGTTTTGGTTACTTGGCATTCTAGTTCAATTTTCAGAGTCTTCTTTTATATCCAATCTGGTCTTTCTTTCATTTCTAATTTTGAAATCATATTTTGATTTCTTCATGGATGATATCCTTGATGCCATCTTACAACTCACCCAGTCTCTGATCAATAGGATTTAATGCAGCTAATCTGGTTCTGAGATTTTTTTAAAAAAAAAATTCTGGTGAGATAGACTCAAGGTCATATTTTGGTTTTGCATACTTCTTTTGAACTTGCACATAAGTAATTGATGGTCTGTTCCACAGATGCACCTGGCCTGGATTTGACTGCGAATGTTGAACATCTCCAGTGATTTCCACACACACACCCACACAAGCACACACAGATGTTGTCATTTTGATTCCTGGGTAGTCCATCAGGTGATGCAGATATCACATAGTCTAGCAATGAAACTGGTTCTCAAAATATTATTGAAATATTTTCCAATCTTTTCATGTGTCCTTTTGAATATTTTTAACATCCAAACATTATTTTGAAGAAGTGCTTTACCTATCAAAGAACTTATTTTTATTTTTATTTATTTTTAGTAAACTAGCCACTAGTCTTCAGCATCTATTTCTTTTTTCATCTTTACCTTTTCTTCATTCAAATACCAACTATGATTGCTGAGGTTATGTGTAAAATTGGCTGTATGTGTTTCTCTGCTTGGGTAGGTGTGATGTGATCATACCCTTGATAAGACTTGATGTAATAATTTCTTTGATGAAAACTTACATATCATCTCCACTATTATCCCCCAAGAGTAACCAATCAGTTGAAAGGGTTTCCAACAAGAATGTGGCCCATAGGAAATACATATGGAATTTTTTCAATATTTTTGAGTTTTGATGGATCTGGATTCTGCATTGATTTTTCAACTCTGGCAATTGGACTTGAGCCAGTGGCCTGCTTTACATGACAACAGTGGTGAAAGAAAGAGATAGGCTCAGGAATTCCAAGATACCAAGCAAGTATGATTTAAAGAAACCTCAGCTTCTAGTTGCTCCACGAGATTAAACCTTAAGTTCTGTAGTAACAGAGCTGATATTGCTGTTAATCAAACCCCAAATTTTCTTTCAAGCATGATAAAGTTACAATCCCAACTGAAAGAGCTTTCAATAGTACCTGAAGTTAAAGTGAGAAGGACCTTGATTGGGAATAAAAAGGGATCCAGAAAATTAGCATGAAGACAGATGGGCATATAATCAGGGAGCTAAGAGCACTGGACCTCTAAATTCCAGTGAACTACTGTTGATAACAGAACCAGCTCCTCTCCCTCCCACTAATTCAATTAACCTATGAGCCCGAGCACTATAGTCCACAGAGAGTTGAGCTGCTAACTTAAAATGCAGTAGGTTCAAATCCATTGTGGACTTCAAAGGATAAAGATGAGTATTCTCCTCCTGTTCAATATATTGCCTCCAAAAACCTGCTGGAGGGATACCTATGAGTCAATTAAATGCCACTGAGTAGTAATAGAATATGTATTGAGTCTTTTTCTGAGATTTCATCTGTGCCAGGCCTGAAATATTGAAGCATTGCTTGAAGCAGATGCCTTATGAAATATCTCTGAATGTTTTCATAAGCCATTCACCTCACCTAATGATAGTTGCTTCTAGAACTATCATTAGACTTAAACACTAGTAAGCTTCAAAAGGACAAGCAAAAATTGTGAATCAGGAAGAGTTTGCTCCTAGGAGGCAAGGATTATTAAGCTCTATCTCGCAAATTTTGGGCTTATTGCCCAGAGGCACTTGGAGAAAGATATCATGTTTGGATAGAGGGACAAGGGAGGAAAAATCTGATAATATGGATTGACACAATAACTAGATTCATTGGGTAAGTGTGTAAGAGTCAGTGAGATTGGCTCAAGATAGAGTAGGGCTCAGAACTATGGTATGTAGGGCCGCTATGTGTCACAGGTGATTCAATGACACAAAACAACAACAACTGGGCCAAGAGACAACATCACAATAAATGGAGAAAGAGCAAAATTGTCTATAATTTCATTTTAATTAGATTCATCCTCAACCCCCATGAGAACATCAATCAAGAAATCAAAAGATTTGTTGTACTGAGAAAATCTGCTGTCAAGGACTTCTCCAAAGCAGTAAAGAGTAAGGATGAAGAGTAAAGTGAAGCTTTGACATTTTTATTGTTTCCGATGTGGTGTTCAAGTAAAGAATATCCCATGAATTGCCAAAAGTACAAAGAGATATATCTTGGAGAAAGTGCAGTCAGAATGCTCCTTGGGAGGCAAAATATGACAAAATTTTGTCTCACATGTGGTTGTTATTGTTGTTATGTGCTGTGGAGTCGTTTGCAACTCATAGCGACCCTGTGTACAACAGCCCTAAACCCTGCTCTGTCCTGTGCCAATCGCATTGCCTCTGACACACCCATCCCGATTACCCCAGTCACTGAATCAATCCACCTCATAGAGGGTCTTCCCCTACTGCGCTGTCCCTCTACTCTACCCAGCATGATGTCCCTCTCCAAAGACCTGTCTCTCCTTGCAACATGTCCAAAGTATGTCGGACAAAACCCCAGAATCTTTGCCTCCAAGGAGTAGCCTGTTCTAACCCTCTCTAGGATAAATCTGTTTGTTTTCCATGGTACATTCAATACTCTTCTCCAGCACCACAGCTCAAAAGCATCAATTCTCCTTCCGTCCTCCCTAGTTTGAGCATATTGTTACAAGAAGTTACTTCTAGAAAAAGGACATCATGTTTAGAAAGCTAGAGGGTAGGTGGGAAAAAAAGGGGGGAAAGACCATCAAGAAGATGGATTGGCATGATGACTTAAAAAATAGGCTGCAGTAGGTAAAAAATGATGCAGATTTGTTCATGGTATCACTATGAATCCTACTGAACTCAGTAATTTTAATTAACAACATGTGCCAAATCTGACATTTACCAACTTCATAGTAGGAAGCTATCCCCATTCACAGCATCAATAACACAAAACCAATTCCTATGAGGTTGGACATGTTCCCCCATACTCCTCCTTCTACTCAACAGTAATCTTACTGCTTGGCTGGGTACAAAATACAATGTGATAGCTCACAGACAACACAGATCTATATTGGGGGAGTTAAAACATTATAATTCAGATGAATAACAAATATAGTCAAGATTGCTCCCAAAATGTGCACTCAGGCACCCCAGTGTTCCCAAGTTCTCAGTCCTGCCGATATTGGCTCCACCCCTCCCCAAGGTCCCATCTCCCATCCAATTCTCTAGTTCAGCCATTGCTGCTGCTGCCATCCTGAACAGATTAGAGGATGTTTCTCTTCTCTGGCTAGGTAAAGAATTTCTGATGCAGAAAGTGTTACTATTCACTGTAGCTAGAGCTGTTCAATTTATTGGCAAGACTAGTCAATCCTCTTATGGATTGTTGAGACAAGCAATCCCCCTGTGGGATGGTAAGATAGCCAACCCCTTTGTGGATAAGCCACCACAGTTCACTAATATGGTACAATCCTCTACGTGTTCAGTCCTCAACACAAGTAAAGAAGCCATATAGAGAGACCAAACTCCACAACATACTTCTTAAAGTTATATAGTAATAAGAATGATCAGAGAGATGCCTTTGTATTGTGATGTTGCTGAAGAGCATCGAATATATTATAGATGACAAAAAGAACAAATAAATCTGTCTTGATGGAAGTGCAACCAAAGTGTTCCTCCAAGGCAAGGATGGTAAAGTTTTATATCACTTTGGGCATATTTTCAGAAAGACTTACACTTTAGAGAGAGAGAGAGAAACATCATACTGGGAAAGGTGGAAAGATGGCAAAACAGAAGAAGACCTTCATTCAGATAGATTGTAGCAATAACTATTGCAATGAACTTGAGTAATATAGAGAGTATAAAGATGATGCAGGATAATGTAAGGTCAGCTCTATTGTTCACAATGTCACTATGAGTCATAGTTAACTTGATAACATAACAAAAACAACACATACACTACTCACCCACTACCATACAGTTGACACTGACAGCTGATTAATTAGATTTCCAAGGGATATTGCTACACATGCCAAGCTTACAAAAGGTGAACTATGATGAAATATTGCTTATCTTTCTCTCATGGAGCCTCTGGTGGATTTGATTTGCCAGAAGTTTCATTGCATTTGCAATTTTGTCCCCTTGCATCCATATACAATTTTCTTCTCACACAGAAACAACTTTGAGAAGTTGTATTGAGGTCAGCAATGACTTTTAGAAGCTAAAGTGAGGCCAGTCCAAAACTTAAAAGTTGCTCTCTGCTTTTAGTTTCTTCTTTTCCGCTTTATTTTTGCAACTAATACGTAAAAAATCCAAGAAGTGAATGTAACAGTATTTTCCAACAGAATTACATATGTCAAATCATCAAATAGAGGAGACACTGAGGGGAAAATGGTGAGAGGTGGAGAAGGTAAAAATTGCATTCTGAGAACACAACAAGAAGGTTCTAATATTTGATACTTTTCTTGGTAAGTGTGGATAAAAATATTTTAATTATTTAGAGTTTATATTACAATAGGTATTTTCATTTTATAGAGAGTAAGGGGGAATAATCAGAAATCTTCCATAGTCACTTAACAAAACAAAATCTTGGACCTATTCGTTAGCCTTTGAAATCTCTCCCATTTGGGAACTGAATTTTATGCCATCTAACTCCAAAGCAGAGTTTGCAATGTCATGCAGCACTTGGGGAAAACAGCTGCATACAGATCACTCTGAAGACCTCATAAAAATCTATGGAACTATCACTTTTTTCCTTTTTAAAAATGTTTTATGGGATCCCCTATAGTATCTTTTGCTAGTCTCGCTGTAAAAATAATGTTTATGGTGATTGAATATACTTTCAGTAAATAGCTTCTGTGACTATCACATAACTGTTAGTCTTTTGCATTTAATCACTTGGGAGAAAAGAAATGATGGCAAACAGATTTCACTGCCTTAAACAATATTTGTTAAAGAAAGACTTTTGCCCTGGAGCATGTTACTCAAAAAGTAATTTCCTGGTCAGTTCCTTGAAGGCCTTATTATTTAGCATTTTAAAAAATACTATGAATCAGTCTTTCTTTTTTTTTTTCTTCCTCGTCTGGACTTTATCTACATAGTCATGAAATGACATCATACTTTCTTAACATCATAGAGAGGAAAGATCATTCTTTATTTCTGTTTGACGTTAACCAGGCTCAAATATCCCTGTACTAGGAATATTGCAAGTAGATGATCTTATTTTGGATCCTTAAGAGTCCACTGACCTTTCATGAGAGTTTGGGTTCATGTATATCTATAGAGACCAAAGTAATTATGTGACTTTTTAAATAAAATCTATCCTAAGCAGTCTTAGAAACCTATTACCACCATTAAAGTTTATCATTGTTCTGAAATCAAGTACTACATCGATTGATATTAAAAGTTGAATAACCCATTTTGGTACATTTAATGTTAAGATTTTATGTACACTTTAGGTTTGTTTCATGAACCACAATAATGATAATATTTACAATAATATGACTGAAACAAGTAATTTAGAATTTTAGACAAAATAGACTGCCTCCATTTAAAGACAAAAAACATTACAAGAAAATATTTAAAATGGGAAACTCAATTATCAAATATTTGCATGTGAAATATAAAATAAATTTGTTTAGTGTATTATGTGTTGAGATGCTAAACTTAAGTTTGGCAGTTCAAATGCATGAGCCACTCCACTGGAAGAAAGATAAGCATTCTTCTATAAAAATTTACAATCAGAAAAATCTGATGAAGTGTCACCATAAACTAGAAGTGATTTGTTGCCAGTGAGTTTGTTTTATGGGAGCAAGGAGTTACACTTCAACCCAAAGGCTGGTGATTTAAACACTACGTGCTCTACATGAGAAAGATGAGCAATCTCCTCTCATGTAATTTGTATACATGAAAATCTGCTTGAGTGCCAACTATGAGTTCTGATGCCACAAGGCTTAACATCTGAGAACAGTAATCAAGAATTCACAAGACATGTTACATTTAAAAAGTATCCTGTCCAGGACCTGCCAAGCATCCTTAAAGAGTAATGATGTATGCCTGTTTCAAGCCATGGTATTTTCAACTGTATCCTATGCCTCTGAAATCTGAATAATGAATAAGTATAACAGGAGAAGAATCAATGCCTTTGAATTGTGGCATTAGAGAAAATTACTGAATATCCCAAGGACTGGCAAAACAATTAAAAAGTCTGTTCTGAAGGAAGTACACCAAGGTTCTCCTTATAGCCAAGGATGATAAACTTCCACTTACATATTTATAATATTGTCAGGAGAGACTAGTGCCTGGAAAAAGACCTCATGCTGGGAAAGGTGGAAAGTCAGTGAGAAAGAGAAATATTCTCAACAAGATGGATTGACACAGTGTCTGTCATAATGGGTTCAACCATATTGGAGAGCACGAGGATGGTGGGGGATAAGGTAAGCTTCATCTGTTGTCCAAAGGGGCACTATGAGTTGAAGAGGACTAGAGAGCACATTACAACAACAATTCTGAGAACACACATGGACTAGTGGGGAGTGCTGTCACACATCAAACCTGAAAGTCAAATTCACTGTCTTCCAGTCAGTTCCAATTCAGAATTCTCTTCCATGACCATCCTTTGGATTTTTTCTATTTATAAGAACAGACTAATCATCTACCTTAGTGGAGGGGCTGGTGAATTTGAATATCTACTAGGTAATTGGTAGTTCAACATGTTGTGCACTACAGCATTATTGTTGTTGTTGTTGTTAGGTGCCAGCAAGTATGAATCATAGTGACTCTGTGAACAAAAGATATGAAACCTGTTTTATCCTGTACCATCCTCACACTTCCTGATACGCAAGAGGCCCTTGCAGCAGTCATCGTGTCAATCCACCTAGCTGAGAGTCTTCCTCTCCTTTGCCAACTTTCCTCCTCCCACCATCATGTCCTTCTGCCAGGAGTAGCCCCTTCTAGCAACGTGCCCAAAATATGTGAGGTAAAGCCTCATCATTCTTGCCTCTATAAAGCACTCCAGCTGCACCCTCTCCATGACATATCTGTTCGTTTTCTTGACCATCCATGGGTTGTTTTCCACTATACCACTAGCAATATTGAATTAAGGAGAGGTTATTACTGATAGATATAATCTCTGCAGTACTAATGCTTTTTCTTTTTTGGTTGTTTTCAATACTCTGTAAACATACTCTCAAGATAAATTAAAAATCTATCAGGAGTTTAATGTATCCTTTCCAATTATCTAGTGTTGCAAAATACACCACTGTGTGAATATTCTTAGTTTCTTAAGGCATTTATGAATTGATGGTTGCTTAGGTTATTTTCATATATTTGTTACTATAAATAATGCTTCAATAAACATTATTATTTTTATTTTTAAAAAATCTACCAGGAAATGAAATACTATGAGAGTATTATTTCAATTAATTATAGTAGTATCTGCCTATCACTAACTAAAAACTGTTAATGATTGCATAGAATAGCTATTTCTTAGCTTGACTTCTTCTGTTACCCAACTACAAAACATCAAGAGCTCTTCTCTATTATTGGTTTTTATGGTTTAATGGATCTATTGCTAAATATTTGGGTCCCTAGACCATTGACTATAATTTGATCAATTGCTTCAAATTTGTCTGACCTGCAAATACATTAACCCGCCTATATCATTAACAGGCCATTTTTTTTTAATTTGTTTGGGTTCCCTGCCTCCCAGTCACTTGATATGTGTCTGAGGGCTGGACAATAACTAAGGAAGACAGAAGAAGAATTTATATCTTTGAATTGTGGTGTGGAGAAAGGTGCTGAATAGGAGACTGCAAAGACAGTAAGACTCTCAACCAGATAGATATGTGTAGACACAGTATCTACAGTAATTGGTTTGAGGGTGTTGGAGATTGTGCAAACGGCACAGGATAGGACAGGGTTAAGATCTATTGTTCATAGGATCTCTATGAGTCATACTTGACTTAATGGCATCTAACAACAAAACAAAAAATATTATCAACAGCTGTCTAATCTACCTCTCCCTCATGCAAATAGGCTGTGTAAGTCTGTAAATAAGGGGGTTAGCTGGTCTCACCATTTAACTGAGCAGATTCAGCAGTAGAAAGCAGTTATCTTACAACAAGGAGAAGCAGAGAATGGCTTACATCCTTTGTGGCCAGAGACTCCTGTGTCAGGGAGTGTATCTTCTTGTTGACTGAGAATTTGTCTAGACCCAGGGAATGCATCCTGTTGTTAAATGAGAATCTCTTTGGCTAAGGGATTGTATCTTGCTCTTAAAATCCCTAATAAACCCTGTAACCATGGATACGGTTCTGTCAGATCTGTGTGGTCACTGCAACATATTCTTAACTCAATAAGTGGTTGTAGTAGTGTAGGAAGACATGCCTCACCTCCTGGGAATTAGTTTTGCGTGGTGGATGTTGTTGCTGAAGGCAGTTCCCCCTTATGGAGTTAGTAGAGGTTGCACTCAGCCAGCTCCACCTTGCTCTTATTAAGGTTTTCATTTAATTATTCATATACATTTTGTGTTTTAATGCTAAGTACAATAAATCAATGTAATTTATGACAAGGTCTTATCAAATTCTCACTGTACTGCCCCTTTCCCTTCTTCTACCTATCTGTCTGCTAATCTCTGCTCCATTATCCTTTTGCTTCCATCTCTGGTTGTTTCTATTTGTCTGTAAACCTTTCCTTGGCTTTCCCCTCAAAACAGTTATGTACGTCCTGTTACAGATTATAAATTGCAATACACACAATGTCTGTATCATCCACTCATTTTAGATTCACATTCTCTTTACCTACTCCAATAAAGAGTTCCCTATTTATCTATTCATTTCCTGAGCCTCTAAACAGAATTTTCCTAATTTGAAAAAAAAAAAGTCTTACACAATGTTTATCATTTTTTAACTCAGCTATTTCACTCAGCATAAGGTCCTCTTGACTCATCCATGTTTTGTTTCTCAAAGCTGTGCAATACTACATTCTGTGAATGTACCACAGTTTGTGATTAATTCAGATTAAGACCTGAATATTAAGACCTCATCTTGATAATTCTTTCTCACCAAACAATGTAAGTTTACATTTCCTTATTTTAATTCAGAAAAAAACCCAAACAAACCAAAAACCAAAATACAACTCATTGCTGTTCAGTTAGAATAACTTGTAGATGACCCTTCAGTAGAAGCTGTAAAATTGGGAAATATCGACAATCTTTCTCCCACAAAACTGCTGATGGAATTGAATCTCAAAAGTGGTACCACCTTTGAGATAGCAGTATAACTTCTTACAAGTTGCACTATCAGATATCGCTTTCTTTTTAAGAGGATTTGCTTAAAATAACAGTAGTGATCATAACAACCAATTGCTTTAATATGAGAACCTTTATTACCTTTTAAAATGTACATAACAATATAGAAAAAGGTGAAATCTAAATTTCTAGGCCCAAAGTATGATGAGTTCAAAGAAAGGCAAGGATCTTACCTAGCTTCTTCTCATTCTACTGCCATATCTGAATGATCTGAAGGCATTGCCTTCAGAGTGCAATGTGCAGCTCTATGGAATGGACCCTACAGATTCTCACTAGTTTTGTGGTTCTACAAATCAACAAGTCTATGCTAAATGAAATCTCTTGTAAAATAGTCATTGGCATAGTACATTTATGCCTTTAATCTCTAGCAAGCAAGTGTTAAGGTCATCTATGCAGAGTTCTTCAGGGACTTAGAAAAGAAAGGATTAGCTTTTGCTATTTAAAATATTGATTGAGTCAGTCACAAATAGAATAGGAAGCAAATAGTTAGAATTAACAGAAAACGGAACTTATGGAAAAATAGATCCCTGTTATTTATATTTTGTTTTTACTATTTTGTTGTTTTAAGAACAAGCTCAATTATCTGTCTCAAAAGTACAAATTTTAGTGAGATTAAGAATGGAGTTTTTTGTCCCTGTAGCATTTCTTTTTTAATTTGCATATTGTAGTATGTTGCTATGATAAATGTATTATGTGTTAAGTACTGGAAATAGATAATAACCTTGATAGATTATTACACTGACAAACTCTTATCACTTTTAAATATATTTATTAGTCACATTCCAAACAAATATTCTGATGCAATATAAATCTCAGACTTTTAAACCCACTATGTTTATATCACACAATCAACTTTAGCTCTTTTTAGTTAGAAAATTGTTCTTTGTCAGGGCAACACAACACCAGCGATCATTATGGCCTCGTCTTATCCTTTCAGTATTCAAAGTATACTTTGGGGAAGAGTGAGTATTTTCACAGGAATGTGTTTTTTAAATTTGTTCAAAAGAATAATGGCAGTGTTATGTTTTTCAATCCTTCAAGATTAAACAACATCTACTAAAAATAGAGGTGAGAATAAAGGCTAGTCATTGAAATAACACACAGTTCATGGTTGAAAGCAAGCTGGAGTTGAAACACTGACACATTAGTGCCATTGATATAGACAGAGACAATTTTACAAGGAAACACACATATGAGCTATGTTTTCCATATAAGCATAAACATCTAACTTGTCACCTAAGTTAACAACAACAACAAGAGACATGGCTAACTGCTCAAGTAAAGCTTACAGCCCAAGAAATGCTATAAGAGAGTTCTGTTCTGTCTCTTAGGGTCACTATGAGTCAGAATTGAAAACAAAACTTTTTAGTAAGAATAATATTAATAAAATTCAAACATTTTTCTTTAGTTAAAAAATAAAACACAAACTATGAAATGCAAACCTTAATTCTGTAGTACTTCTGTATACATAGTTATTAAATTAAGGGCACTGGCCTTCATACATTTGAATTTTTCTTCAATCTTCTCTTTTCGAAGGTCACAGACAATAGGGTATCTGAATTATCAGCAAACAATGACTAGAGTGACAGTGAATGCATGATATTTGGATGGATTTAGCATGAACATAGATTAGAATTTAATGAAGTTTCTATAAGAAAGGGCATTTCTTAATTAGAGATTAATCAATAATCTTGTTACACACTTTAATTATCTCAAAGATATTATAAAAAGTTACTTAGATTTGTATTTTCTAATTTTTCCATTGTTATACTTCCATTTCATAAAACCTGAAAAGTAGACAAAATGTTATTCCTAACGAATAAGTGAACAGATTCATCCATAGGGGAGTTTGGTGATTGATTAGGTCCCCAGATTTTTAAGAATTGTAGTCAGAGTTGAAACATGGATCATACACACTGCTGTGTTTTGAGCCATGACCTCATAGGACAGAGTAGAGCGTTCCATTATGATTTTCAAGGGTGTAAATACCTAACTGATATTTAAAAAGACTGTCTTCTTTTTCTCACAGAAGAGCAAATGGGTTCTAATTGCCCATCATTCAGTTGCCAACCAAACTATGCTTCCATGGATTCTAACTTATCATAATGGTGTAAAACTACCAAATCACAAAAAATATAACAGAAGTTCATGTCCCTCCTCTACCTTGAGACTGTGTAATACACATCTTCTTGGGGCAACTCATGGATAAACTGCTTTTAAAAGGAACATATCCTAAGGTAAAAGATATTTTTTTTCATTCTTGGAGTCAAAAATCGTCCTGGGTGCTCTCAATATTCAACTTCTTGTAATAAAGAATTACAATATAAACTAGTATATAACGAAGGGGGAGGAAGCAAGAGAACAATTGAAATACTGTCAGTGCTTTTCTGACTTATTCTATCCTCCTCTGAAATTTACATTTAAAAACGTTAAACACTTGACCATCATAAAACCAGGAAACAGGCTTTGGAAAAAGCCTGTTATTTAGAACATCCATAACAATCTTAGTCTGTTTAAAAAAGAGAAAAACTGGAATGACTGAAGCGAGCTCATCTCTCAAAACTATTAAATCCAGTCCAGTACTATTGATTCTGACTCATAGCAAATTTCCATTGGCCTTTTCAGGCTCTACCTTTTTATGGAGAGAGAATGCTCTCATCTTTGTCCTATGGAGTGACTGGTGCACTTGAACTTCCAGTCTTTTGATTAGCAACACAATACAAAATGTCCTATGGTACCAGACATTCTTTCAAAATTGTTTTTTTTCAGGTACCATCAAGTTGACTATGACTCATAAAAATCGTATGAACAACAAATCTAAATCTTGCCCAATTCTTACCCATGACTTCTATGTTGCTCAAACTGTTTGTTACAGTCATTGTGCCAATCTATGACTTTAAGAATCTTCCTGTCTTTCCCTGACCCTCTACCTTCTTAGACACAATGTCTGTCTCCAAGGATTGGGCCCTACTGAAAATGCTTCCTAAGTAAATGAGATCAACTTTCACCACTCTTCCATCTAAGGAGCATATTAGCCACAATCCTTCCAAGACAGGTGTGTTCTTTATTTTGGCTATCCATTGTTGTTGTTGTTATGTGCCGTTGAGTCACCTGAGACTCACAGCAACCCTACCCATAATATATTTAATACCCTTTTCCAACACCACAATTCAAAAGCATTGATTATTTTGTCTTGTTTATTCATTGCTCAACTTTCAGACGCATAGAAAGAAACTGAAAACACCTTCACTTGAATTAAACACACCTTAGTTTTAAACTGATACCCTCAATCTTTACTACATTAGCCATCAAAATTGTTGTTGTTGTTGTTATGTGCCGTCGAGTTGCCTGCGACTCATAGCG
>NW_006399835.1:6249016-6263867 GCF_000299155.1 Elephantulus edwardii | reverse complement strand
CAATGAATGAGTGGAAGCCCAAAATCTCTGTAAATGTTTATGAAAATTAATAAAATATAATTATAGAAAAAAGAAAAAAAAATAAATGTGTTCTTCAGAGTTGTATCCTTTCATCAGGCAAACAGATATGTCTTGGAGAAAGTGCTGCCAGAGTGCTCCTCAGAAGTGAGGATGAAAGAAAGCTTTGTCTCACATAGTTTAGGTTTATTGTTAGATAAAGCTATTCCTTGGAGAGAGACATCATGCTTGGAGAATTGGAAGGTCAGAGAAAGAAAGGAAGACTTTTGACAAGATGTATTAACATAGTGACTGCAGCAGTGGGCTATGTCAGCTATGACGAGGATGGCACAGGATAGGACACAGTTCAGATCTGTTGTTCATAGAAGTCACTACGAGTCATACTTAACTTGAAGGCACCTATCAACAATTGCTAGTGCACTCCACGATTAAATGGAAAAAAATGTGAACAAAGAATAAGAAAGGATTTTTAGCTCATTGCAAAGAAGAAGAAATCTTTAAAAGTTGATCTTTACATATATCCCAGTATCTTCTAGAACTATAGAAGATCAAATACTACAGTTTTCAACATGGATTACATTTCAATATCGAGAACATAAAAATCTGTCCCAGCCCCAGAAGTGTGTGGGTCACAGGCCGCCAAAGGAAATCCACAGGCTGCTGCTTCCATGTCTAGTGAGTCTACTCCCGATTCCTGAACCCAGGTCAAGAATCTCCCAGGCCATCCTGACGACAACATGTCACCTTTATTGCTAAGCCTACTCTCTCATTCCCAGATTGAGTGCACAGATCACAGATTTCCTACCAAAACATTCAGGCCTCTACTGTCACTGTTTGTGATTCCACTCTCTAACCCCAACCTGAAGCCCAGAAGTTTACAGGGCACAAGCTTCCTTCTCTAAAGTCAACACACTGCCTTTGCTGCTGGTCCTTCATTGTTTGCCCCTGCTCAAAAGCATGTCAGTTGGTAGGCTTCCCACCAAAACCTGCATACAACTGTTGTTGCAACTGAGGCCTACTGAGAAAATTGCATTTAAGAAACTGAGATCACAAAAGTAAGGACCTGGTAACTAACCACATCAACAATCTAAAAGCTACCTACCTCATCCATACAAAAAAGAAATCCACATAATGTCAAAGAAACAGCAGTCAGGTTCAAAAACCATGTAAAAGCAAAACATGTCTTCTTGTAAAAAGAGATTCAAATCAAGAAACCAAAGAATATCCCCCAGACAGAAAGGCAGAAGCAATACTCTTTTTTTTTTATTCTAGTACACTAGTTTATTTACAAAATTAGAATATATTGTTTCTGAGTACAAATTCTTCTCATTTCCATCACTCCTCCATCAAATTGTACAACTCCATGACTAATCTCCCCCTACGCCCTGCACACCCTCAACACTCTACTTCCCACTCTCCCTGACCCCTCTTGTATACTTATACTCAATCTACAACAAAAGTTTTATGCAATATTGTCCTTGTGAGATTGACTGAGTTCAATCAGCATAATGCTCTCCAGTCCCTCCCAACTTAGCTAATAATTTACAAAATAATTGCTCTTGTGTGCTGTATAATACTCCATTGTGTGAATGTACCATAATTTCTCAGTCCATTCATTTGTGGTTGTACTTTTGCACTGTTTCCATGTTCTTATGATGGTGAATAATGCTGCTATGAGTATGGGTGTACATATTTCTGTTTATGCCTTAGCTCTTGTTTTCTCAGGTTATACATTCCAAGCAGTGGGATAGCTGGGTCATACGGAATTTTATGTTCAGGTTTTTGAGGAAATGTCAAACTGCCTTCCAAAATGGTTAAACCAATTTACAATCTCACCAACAATGTATAACAGTTACTTTCTCACCATAGCTTTTCCAATGTTTATCACTTGCTGCCCTATTAAACTTTGCCATTGTTACTGTAGTGAGATAGTACCTCACTGTGGTTTTGATATGCATCTCTCTTATTGCCAGTGATTTTGACCATTTCTTCATGTGCTCATTTGCCATTTGAATGTCTTCATCTGTGAAAATTCTTTCCATGTCTTTTGTTTACTTTGTAATTGTGTTATCAATCATTTTCTTGGAATATTCTATAAACTTTCATTATAAGATTCTTGTCTGAAAAGACATTATCTAATGTTTGTCACCAGTCAGTAGATTTTCTTTCCACCCTGTTGGAGAAAGTTTCTGATGCACACATGTATTTAATCTTTAAAAGTTACCACTCATTAATTTTATCCTCTTCAAATTGTACAAATCTGGCTGTATTTGTCAGGCTCTTTATACTTTGTACTAGTGCTTCTAAGCTTGATCTCAGTTTGTCTCTTATGAGTGTCATGGTTTTCAGTTTTACTCCCAGATCTCTGATCCACCTTGAATTGATTTTTTGTGTATGGTCTGAAATGTGGATACTATTTCAGCTTTCTATAGGTAGAAGTCCAGTTTTATCAGAAGCATTTGTTGAAGAGGTTGTCATTCCCCCGTTTGGTAGCTTTGATTTCCTTGTTGAATATCAGTTTTTCATAGATAGCTCACTCTATTTCAGGGTTCTCAATTTTGTTCCATTGATCTTTGTGCCCATCTTTGTATGAGAACCATGTTGTTTTGGTTATTACTGCAGTTGAGTAAGTTTTGAGGCCAGAGAGTGCTATGCACCCCCACCTCATTTTTGTTTCTCAGAAGAGTTTTGTTTATTCACAGTCTCTTGCCTCTCCAATTAAATGTGATAATTTCCCTTTCAATCCCCTTGAAACATGAATTTAGTATCTGGATTGGGATTACATTGAAGAAGCAATACACTCTTATAGAGTTTCAATAATTGGTACTGAATAAGTAACAAATGATGAAAGAGAAAAATTAAACCATTTATAGATAGATAAAGTTATTAGGAAAGAACTAGTGGGAATCTTAAAAGATAATGTAATAGTGAGTATAGATGATAAAATGTGGGCCCAGTGGGTGATTAATTTTGTAAGACAAAATATATGAGAATGATTGTAAGAAACAAGTGAATGGAAGGGTCTTTATATTTAAAAGTCAGTTGTGATTGTCTTTTTAAGGACCATTCTTCTAAGTGGTATAACACTCTCTGTCAATATGCTACACTGAGGTAACCTGGGGTTGCTGTGATGCTGAATCTTGTGCCACTGGGGTGTCAAATGCCATAACAATTACCCATGGTGGACAGTGTTTCGTAGAGCTCCTAGTTTAAGACAGGCTTAAAAGCAGGAGTGGCATACACTTCCTTAAGCACATGCCTCTGGAAACTATGAAATTTGATAAATGATGATAGTTCTAGAAAGGCTTCAGGCTTTTCGTGCATGGGTAGCTATAAGTTGTGCTTGATTGGATGGCAATCAACAACAATAACAACAAAAGGAATAATAATAAAACATCAGAAAATAAAAAGGTAGTACAAAACAGAGATGGTACAAACAACACAGTAGTAGAAATAACAGAAAAACATGATCAAAGAGTTCAATATTTAAAAAATCATGCCAGAGGGACCAAAAAGCACAATAGAATGAATGCAATGGAGACTTCATGAAACAGTGGTGAAGAACTTCAGTGAGAACTTACTAGAAGAAGAAAGAGAGATAAAAGGAAAATGAAGAAAACATAAAGATAGTTTGCAATAACATGAAGCAAAACGACATGCATGTAGAATTCCAGACAGGAGGAGAAAATTAAAAAGCACTGAGAGAAAAGTGGGAGAGCTACTAGAAGAAAATTGTCCAGATATCATGAAAAATGAGAAAACATACATGCAAAAAGCTCAAGGATCACCAAACGGAGTAAGACCCCAAAATAAAAAACATTAAGATATGTCATAGTAAAATTCCCCAAAATTAAAGACAAAGACATACTTCTAAAAGCAGAACAAAAAACAAACAAACAAACTCAAAAAACAAAGACTCACATACAATAGAGAACCAGTTGGCTTGAACTTTGGTTTCCCAACAGAAAGCATATCAGCAAGATGACAATGTGATGGCATGTATAGAAAGCTGAAGGAAAATAACTGTTAGATATAGATCTTTTTTATCTTGTACAGCTGTCCATCTTAAAAAAATAGAGAAAAATTATTTTCAGAAAAGCAAGAACTTAAGGAATTCATGAAAACAAGACCAATTCTACAAGAAATACTAAAGAAATACTTCACACAGAGAAAGCAAAAGAAAGGTGATGGACCAAAGTAACCAGCAACAACAGAAAAAGGAATGCAGCAAAATGGCAACCATAAAAATTGGTCTGTCAATAAGAACATTTAATGTGAAGAGCTTAAACACACCATTTAAGAGAAAGAATAGTGTAGAATGTATTAAAAATACAAAGTCCATTAGTATATTGACTACAAGAGACACATCTAAGAAAAAGGGGGAAAGACTGCAAATCAAAACGGGGTAAAATTATACCACACAAATGGCTATCTCTATAAGAAAGTAGGGGTAGCTATACTAATCCATGATAAAACAGACTTCAGGAAGAAAACTAACAGAAAAGTTAGAGAAAGGTACTGTATGTGAGTAAAGGCACAATAGATCAAGAAGATACAACCTTGGCTAACATCTATGCCTTAAAGGATATAGAACTGCAAAATACATAAGGCGATGATTAATAGATTTGAAGAAAGAAATAACATCACAGTAGTGGAAGGAGGGACAATCTTCTCCTTTGTGATTAAGAGCCCCTGAAAACCCTCTGGAGAGTCAGCTATAAGTCGGTTTCAACTCAATAGTACACAACAACAGTGATAGACTTTGACACACTCCTCTCAACAAATGGAAAGTTAACTTGAAAGGAACTCAGAAAAATGCAAAAGAACTATACAATTAGCCAACTCTGCCTCATAAACGTATTCAGAATACTTCACCCAGTGAAAAGTCAATTTATTTTCTTCTCAAATGTACATGGCACATTCTCCTGAATTGATCATACATTAGGACACAAAGCAAGCCTCAACAAACAAAAACCACAAAAATAAAACAAAACCTCTTCTCAGACCACAATGCTATAAAGCTAGAAATTTACAACAGGATGATAAAAGAAAAAAGCACAGAAGCTAAATAACACCTTGCTATTTGATTACACTATTATTAGCACTATTTGATTACAGAAGAAATTTTTAAAAACAAATGAAAATGAAAATACAACGTATCAAAACCTCTGGAATACAGCTAGGACAGTTCTCAGGGGTCAGTATGGGTTTGCAGCATGCAAGCACATTAAAAAAAAAAAGAATAATGGAGCAAAATTAACCTCTTAACTCACCACCTCCACGAAATATAAAAAGAGCAACAAGATAATTGCAGAGCCTATACAAGAAAGGAAATTATAGAGGTAAGTCTGAACTTAATGGGATAGAAAACAGAAAAACAATTCATAGCATCAAAAAAATTAACAAGCAGTTCTTTAAAAGGTCTATTTTGATAAAATAGACAAACCATTGGCAAATTAAAAGAAAGAAAAGATATGCAAATAAGAAATTAAAGAAGTTAAATCACAACAGAACCAGCTGAGATTAAATCTGTAATATCAGAAAATTATGGAAAATATACACTCCGATAAATTTGAAGACCTAGAGGAAGTGGACGGATTCCTAGACTCATATCCTCAAATTGACATAGTCACTAGTAGAACACTTGAACAGCTCCATAACAAAAGGAGAAAATGAGTACGTCATATAAAGACTCCTCCTCAAAAAAAATAGTCCTGGCCTTGATGGATTTATGGGTGAATTCCACCAAATATTCAGAGGTAAACTATCATCAATTCTATGTAAATTATTTTAAAAATATAAACTGTATGAAACACAATTTGAATGAAGGATAGTGTGAAACACAATGTATATGAACTTTGTAAGCAAACAAATATGAAATTTTTAAAAAACTTTGTTTTCTTGACATTGAGCCTCAATCTATACTGAAGACCTTTAGGAATGAAAAATATGTAATAAATATATCATGAACCCATTATTCAATGCTCACAACAAATACTAGGATATTCATTCTTCTTTTTGCCATCATACCTAGGTTGGTTAAAAACAAACAAACAAACAAACAACTATCCAAAGATTTGGAGAAAATTTCCACTTATGTATGAAATTTCTTCACTGAGAATATTGAACAGCATATTGTGGTATTTCCTTGAAGCTCTTGTTTGCTCTTTTCCACAATTTATCTATAATAAACACAGAAACATATGTTTACTTTTGCTCTTTCTCTAGAATTCACTTACTTGTAAGATTAAGACATTTATTCCATATTCTGCCTTCTCTGTTCAGTTGAAAATAGATGACATTTTTTATCTACTGCTTTTCTTTTTAAATTTCTCTGTCCTATTTCAAGTGATTGTGAAACATCCAAGCTGGCTAGGTTGGGAAAACATAGGAAAATGGTAAGATTTAATTTTGAGATAGAAGTAGTAGGAAGCTATATTCTGAAATTAAGTAAGAATCATTTCTACAAACCAATTTTCTCATCAATAAACTGGTATTTTTATACCCTGAACTGAGTCTTATAACCTTCAACATCACTTTAGGAAGCCATTCTCAACTGAAATTCTTTCTCAAGTTGAAATAGTTATCAATTCTTCTTTATGTCACATTTTTTTTTCTTCAAAGACTATTTTATCCCACTTTTTAAATGAAACTTCTTCCAAATTCCTTCAATTTGTTTTATTCTTATTGCTAAATTCCAATTACTTTCTCTGGTCTTATGACTTATTTCAAACTTAATATATGGTAGCTCATTATGTGGGTTACATTTTAACTATATCTTCTAATTCTCCAAATAAATCATAATACCATTCAGGAGGAAAACTAACTTTACGTTCTTTATTCCTCTGGAGTTTGACATTCAATATTCAATCAATAGTCCTTGATATTTCAATGATGATAAGAAAATTGCCATCTCAATGCTACTGTGATTTGTGCACAGAATTCATCTTGATTTATTATATTTATGTGTGTTCCAACTTTCTGGTACAATTAAGAAAATGTAAGAACGTCTTCTTTTGCGATGCCTCAGTTGTAACACTGGTTAGGAATTGACTTCTAAAATCTAAGAACCAAATAAAATCTTCAATATTTCAGGGGAGACTCAGAGGTGCCTTTGAAATGAATGATTTAAAATGTGTCTTTCATTCTGGAATCTCTTACGAATGCTAAAGAATATGTTTTCCTGATGTATGGAGATTAAATATGAAAAAATATGGTAAAAAATTAAATAGTTGGTACTGAATCCTCTAGGCAATATCTTCCCATGTTGTAGAAAAGTTATAAAGGAATAGAAAAATATAATGTAGTGGCAGCAACATTAATTATATTTGAATGAACCCTTTCTCTCACTGGATCTCTCATTCTGAATTCATTTTAACTCAGGCAGCCACACAGAACATGCAAATTCAAACTTTTTTTTCTGATACGCTACAGTACTTTGATCAAGTCTTTCTACTTCAAGTAGATTCCTGTTATCTAGATGTAATTTAAGAATATTATTTCTTCCCACCCATCCCATTGAATAAGAATTATAGGCAATTTGGGTGACTTTAGAAAATATATTCTTCAGAACAATCATGTTAGATAATCATGTCTGTCTTGAATGGAGAGAGATTAAGATAATATTATCCAAGATTGGTTAACATTTGACTTAGTAGGTCAGTGGATTTAACATGCTTCAGAAAATTAAAAAGTATTAACAAAGGAACATTTTATCGTTGTTATTACTTCTTTCTCAGTGGTTGTCTTTGTAAATAGATCTATTGAATTCATTTGAAACTCTTTTATAAGGTTTCAAAGGAACGGAGGATTTATACTTTCATTTTCATTAGAACAGGATAAAAGAAATTTCTGTCATAAAAGCAAAAAAAGGGACTTTTTAAAATATGTTGAAACAATATGCTCCTGCATCTAGAATGTAGATAATATTTAATATGCAAAGTTAGCAGCAAATAGAAAAGTAAAGATAGTTACCAATCGTGCGTCACCCTTGGTATATTTAACTTGTATATTTACCCTACTCCTAGTCACATAAATTCTTCTAGTGCAAACATTTAATAAATGCTGTCCAAGGTTAACTCTAAAGCTCATAAGCCAGCAGAATAAACTAACATATCCTTGCTTCTAAAATAAGCTAAATTTTGAATGTGACATCAGAAAGAAAAAATAAAACTCTAAAGCACTGTTACAAATTCTAGAAGGTCCTTCTTACTTCTATATAATCTTGATGGGTTTTGAGCATGACAATCTGAATTAATAGAAAAATATTAAAATCTGACTTTTTTTTTTTTTTTTTGCTTTTAGGGAGCTCTCATAGCCTAGAGGATAGAAAGCTGCGTGATCACCTCAAAGATAGGTGTTTAAATCCACCAGCTGCTCCACAGGAAAAAGATATGTATTCTTCTCTTATTTGATTTCAAGCCTCTGAAAACCTGCTGCAAAGTAAGCTAGGAATTTGTTCTCATTTACCAGGACAAAACAACAAAAGCATGTTTCTGTTATCATGAACGGTTAAGTAAATTCTAACTCAAAGTAGACCTATAAAATAGAGTAAAATTGCCTGGTAGAGTTTTCTAAGTGAAAATTACGATGGGAGCACATTGGCAGGTCTTTTTGGCAGGGAATTGGTAGAGGAACTGTCTACTTTTAAGTTATTAGCCAAGAACTTACCATTGTACTTCTAGGGGTCCTTAAATACACCCAACATAAAGTTCTGAATTCTAAGCCTCTCACTAGTAAACTGAACTCTACATTTCTACTGTTGATAAATAAACTTCTCAGCACCCGTATTCAAGCTGATGAGTCAAGTTTCCCAGGAATGCAACCTAAACGAATAATTTAGAACTTGTCTATTCAGTTAAAAATAATTTAAAATTTCCCCTTTAACACAGCTAAGAAAAGAATATTTCTACTAGCCAATCCAAAATTTTCCCAGTATAAAGTCCTTGCTTCTGTGTGACTGTGACTAAAAGCTCTTTCACTTTATGCTGTTCTCCAGAACACCTGCCAGTCAATATGCTCTCAATCACATCTTCAAAAATATAGCTTTATACATGAAAAAAAATTTGCTTATACAAGTTTAATATTTAACTGATTTTATTTTTAAATAATTCTAGTAATGAATTTCTTAGTTGTTGCCAAATAGTGTGCCTGAGTAAATAAATGCTCCTGCTTATTGTTATAGTTAGGGCCATCAAGTCAAGTACTATTTATAGCAACCCTATGAACAACAGATTTCCGCTCTGCCCTGTCCTGTGCCATCTGCACACTTCCTGACACATTAGACCCCATTGTGGCAGTTACCACGTCAACTTACCTGGCTGACGATCTTCTTCTCTCCTTCACCGACCCTCCACCCTTCCAAGCATCATGGCCCTCTCCACGGAATACCCCTCCTAACAACACATCCAAAATATATGAGGCAAATCCTCATCTTTCTTGCTTCCAAAGAGCACTCCAGCTGCACCCTCTCTGAGACACACACATTTGTTTATTCTTTTGGCCATCCATGGAAACTTTAGTGCTCTTCTCCAACACCACTGCTCAAAGGCATCAATTCTTATGTCTTCTCTATTCATTGTACAGCACTCAGATGCATCACAAGTGATTAGAAAGAGTATGGCCTGAATCATATGCACCTTAATCTTCAAACTGACATCATTACTCCTCGATAATTTGAAGCAGTCCCTAAATGTAGACTTTCCTAATACAATATGTCTCTTAATCCCCTGACTGCTGGTACTAAGGGTATTAATTGTGGATCAAGTAAAATGAAGTTGTTGACAGTTTCAATCTCTTCTCCATGCATCATGATGTTGCTTATTGATCCAGTGGTAAGAATCTTTGTTTTCTTGACACTGAGATGCAATCCATATTGAAGGCTGCATTCCTTGATCTTCTGCAGCAAGTGTTTCAAGTCCGCCTCACTTTCAGCAAGCAAGGTTATGTCATCTGCATAACACAGGTTATTGATGAATCTCCCTCTGATCCTAATGCCTCATTCCCCTTCATAGAGTATAACTTCTCAAATAATTTGCTGAGCATATAGATTAAATAAGTATGGAAAGAGAATACAGCCATGATATACTCCATTCTTAATTTTAAACCATGCAGTGTTCCCTTGCTCTGTTCACACAAGAGCCTCCTGCACCAGGTATAGAATGTCTGTTTGTGCTTTATTCACTATGCAAAGGCATTTTTGCTTGTGTGGATCATAACAAGTAGCTGATATTGAGAAGAATGGGAGGCCCAGAACACATAACTGTGATCATAGACATTCTTCTGATATTCTCTACTTTCAGCCAGGTCCCATCTAACATCAGCAATGACATATCTGGTGCCATGGCCTCTTTTAAATTTTTCGGTGATGCTGAAAACGATACCACTGGTACATCAAATGCCATAAAGTTTACCCATAGTGGACAGATTTTTGTAGAGCTCTCAGACTAAGACAGTCTAGGAAGCAGGATTGGCCATCCACTCCTTAAATAACAGGCCTTTGAAAACCCCATGAACACTAGAAGCACATGGCTAGTTATAGTAGTATAGTGGTAGAGCTCAGTTTGGAAGTCAGTTGAGGAAAAACAAGGACAAACATCGTTTAATAATTAAAATGGAATGTGCGTAGCTTGGATGTTGGTAAACTAGAATTTGTAAAACCTTAAATGTATCACATGAACATTGACATACTAGGCATTAGTGAGATGAGATGAACCAGCTCAGGCCACTTTGAATTATATAATCACATGGCATACTGTGCTGGGAATAAACACCAGAAGAATGGTGTTGCATTTGTAGTCAAAAGTCACTGTCAAGTTCTATCCTGAAGTACAAGGTTGTGAGTGATAGGATATTTTCCATATGCATACAAAGGCAGAAATGGTGAAATAATATTAAACAGTTTTAACATGCTGCATTCATAAAGATACTAAGCATGCCTGGTGACTTTTCCTGAAGAAAATGATGGCCTTATTCACCCCTATTAAATACTGTGGAAATATTTCTTTTGATCATTATTGTATAAGAAAGATATTTACAATGGTCATAATGTTATGGTTTGAGTTTACAGCACCACTGAATTGAGAACTAAACAATTTAAACTATGATTTTGTTCTGAAGCAGTGGAATTCCCTGAAGCTGATACACATCAAGTCATATCTGAGATAGATGGAGGTTTGTCACAGAGCTGAGCACAGACTATCACAGCCTCACATGAGGTAGTCCCATGATGGGAGGACTGCTGCATACAATCGGGACTCATGGTGCCGATTCAGGTTGGTAAAACTGAAGGCATGCACAGCCCCACAGGATCCATGATGACCAGTTGAACATGTCTTATCTGATTAAAAGATTCATGACCCCAATACACCTGTGAATACACCCTGTCATATCCTCACGGTTAAGAGGTGTAGATAACCTGAGCTTGGTGTTTGGCCGCTTGGGCAGTAAGTCTCACATAGTTGTGAGGAAGAAAAGCAGTCAGCCTCACCTATCTAAAGGGGATTTCCAACTCAGGAAGCTTAGACCTTCACAGTTTCTGAGCTGTGAACAGTTGTCATGGTGAGGACTATTTCCAGGATAAAAAAGTGATTTATTTGGCATTGGAGAAAGGAGTATGCTGAGAAAGGAATCCTGCTTGGAAAGAAGCTGCTTTAGAAATTGGAAGGCATGTTTGTGAGTCTACTCCTGGGAACCAAACCTTCACACCAACACTCGTTGAGAGGAAGACTTATCACTCAATTTGTTGGACAGAAAAAAAAAAAATTAAATAGAAGCCATAAACACAAACTATTGCTATACAAATATAAATTATTGCTATATTTCTTCTTGTTGTTAGATGCCATCAAGTCAAGCATGAATCATAGCAACCCTATGAACAAAAGATCTGAACCCTATTCTATCCTGTGCCATCCTCTTACTTGTTGACACACAGGAGCCCATTATAGCAGTCACAGTAACAGTCCACATGGTTGAAGGTCATCCTCTCCCTCATCAACTCTTTATCATCCCCAATATTATGTCTTTCTTCAAGGAATTCTAGCAAGATGTACGAAGAATACAAGGCAAAGCCTCATCATTCTTGCCTCCAAAGAACACTCCGGCTGCACCATCTCTAAGACATACCTATTCGCTCTCTTGGCCATCCATGAGATGTTCAGTGCTCTTCTTCAACACCACAGCTCAAAAGAATGAATTCTCTTTCTATCTTACTTATTCACTAACTTTCAGACGCACAATTAGTCATCAGAAAGACTGGCCTTAATCAAACGTGCTTTAGTCTTCAAACTGACATAACTACTCAATAATTTGGAAAGGTCCCTAGCTACAGATTTTTCCAGTGCTTTTCCCAATGTCTTCTTATTTCCTGACTAGACATACAAAGATTAGGTGTAGTGGTTGTATGATAAGCAAGAAAATGTTCTTGGTTTTAATTTGCTATCTTCCAGTCAGAACTTACTCATACTTAATCTATGCACCACAAAAGGAAATATCACCTTGTCCCACGAAACATAATTTTTGTCATGTTTAAGTCTATTGTTCTCATCACAATGACCATTCATTTTATGAGGAGATCTTCTTCTTTACTGTATACCATATACTCTAGTTATGCTTCTTCTAAACAGATTTGTTCATTCTTCTGGTGGTAGTTGTTACTGTTAGATGCCATTGAGTCAAGTATGGCTGATAGCAACCCTATAAACTACAGATCACTGTCCTATTCATTGCCATACTCATAGCTCTGACATATTTTAGTCATTGCTTCAGTCACTGTGTCAATACATCTTGTTAAGAGTCTTCCCCTATTGTTGACCCTCTACCTTTCTTTTCTTCTGGTAGTCAATGTAGTCAATAAACCAATTCAAGTACAATACAGTTCAAGTAAACTAATTCTTCTTCAGTCTTCCTTATTCATTCCTCAGCTTTTGCAAGCATACAGAATATTTAAAAACATACCTTGACTTGAAACAAGTATACCTTGGTCTTGAAAATGAACATCTCTTCTAAAAATAGAAGTCTTTCATTGCAAATTTACCCAGTTCATCAATTGGTTTCCTAACTTTTTCTTCCATGGACATTCACTGTGAATCTTAGTATAATCAAATATTTGAAAAAAAAAACAAACAAAACAACAACAGTATTTTTCTGTTAATCATGATGTTTCTCAAAGGTCTAGTTGGGAGGATTTTATTTTCTTTTTACACACTGTTGAACATATTTATTAGACTAGCTTTTTAGTGAATTTCATAGTGTGCCTTTGTTTGGTTTTTTTTTTTAAATGATTTTACTAGTTTATTCACAAAGTTTGAATACATTGTTTTTCAGATCTTTCCCATTCCTTTCAGCACCCGTACCCATCAAATGGTGGGACATTATGATTAACTCCCACCCCATCCTCAACCCTCTGCTTCCATCTTCACTGTCCCCACCCCATGCCCTTGGATCCTCATACTTCTTTTACAAATTGTTTTATACAGTATATGTCCTTATAAAACTGCGTTAGTTCACTAAGCATAATGCTTTCTAGTCCCTTCTCAGTTAGGTAGTAATTTACAAAGTCATTGCTCCTGTACACTGCATTATATTCCATTGGGTGAATGTACACATACTTCCTATTGTTGGAAATTTGGGCTGTTTCTATGTTCTTGTGATGGAGAATAATGCTACTATGAACTTTGGCGTACAAGTCTCCATTTATGCCTCAGTTCTCATTTTTTCAGGGTATATTCCAAGATATTTGTGGAATATCTGGGTCTTAGTGGATTTCTATGTTCAGCTTTTTGAGGAAGTGCAAAACTGCTTTCCAGAGTGGCTGTACCATTTCACAATCTCACCAACAATGTGTAAGAGTTCCAATCGCTCCACATCCTAGTTGGTAGGATTTTTGTCTTCTTTATACTGAGGTATAATCCATACTGAAGATTGTAGTCTTTTATCTTTGTTAGTAACTGCTTCAAGTCTTCATATGTAAAAAATATAATTCTGTGCTTATTGGCTTCACCAGTTTGGTAACCTCTAACTCAGAAACCATGTTCCTTTTAATATAGTTCAGCTTCTCAGATTATTTGTCAAACATTGAATAAATGTGGTGAAAGGACACAGACTGAACACATATCTTTATTGATTTCTTAAACCACACAGTACCTTTACATACTATATGAATGACAGCTTCTGGGTCTGTATAAATTTTCTGTAAGTACACAGTTAACTGGTTTGAAATTCTCAGTTTTCATATTGTATTCCCTAGTTTGTTTTGATCCACAGAGTTGAATGCCTCTTCTTGGTCACTAAAAGCACAGTTTTTCTGATACTCTCTGCTTTCAGCATAGACACATCTGACATCAACAACATTATTCCTAGTTCAATAAACTCTTCTTTATTCACATTGAAACTCCAAGAATGTTTGGTTGATATACTGCTGCAATCATTACAGAACTACCTTTAGCAAAATTTTATTTTAGTGTGATACAGATGAGATTTTTCAATAGTTTTCATATTCTGATGGAATACTTTACTTTGTTGTTATTGAATGTATATAAATATTTATTCTTTCCAGTTGAAGAGTCAGGAAGCTGTTTTCCAAAGCTTTTAGCATTAAAAAAAAATATAAAAATAGAATCTGGTTCCCTGGTGTCTTTTGGGGGACTTGTGATTTTGGCAAAATACAATCTAAGCCACAGGAACACAAATGCCCTGGGCACAATGGTACCATTTTATAGACCAAGATTTTTTTAAGATTGCGTATTGCTGACTGCTTATTACGTCAGTTCTGATTCATAGTCAGCTCATATAACAAAGTAGATAGTGCCATCAGAACTTCTCTCAATATCAGTTT
>NW_006399835.1:6235319-6247086 GCF_000299155.1 Elephantulus edwardii | reverse complement strand
AAAAAGATCTTAGAGCTGTTGTTGTTTAAAGCCAACTACATAAAATTTCCAATGTCCACTTGATTATGGATTTAATTCTATAACCTTCTGTTCATGCTTCTTACAAAGAAATCACTGCTTAAACAATAATATCTAAGCCTACTTTCTGTAAAACTAAAATTATTAAAAATAGACACACACATCAGAAACTCTGGTGGCAAAACAGTTAAGTGCTTAATGGCTATCTGAAAGTTTGACAGTTCAAGTCACTAAGCAGTTTTCACAGGAGAAATATCTGGCTTGATGATTCAGTACATATTATAATTTATAGATCCTATGGGTTAGTTCTACTGTTTAACATGAGATTACTACAAGTTAGAAAACATATATCAAACTTCCAAACTTGGAAAATAGAAAAATTCAGCTACTCAGAAACCAGAATTAAATTACTATAGACACTAAATTAAAATCAGAAATGATCTTACTATTGACATGAAAATAAACTGACTTATAACATTAAGCTTCCTACAACAATTGTACAGTGCCTAGGATACACTATACTTGAAGAATTTTTACTGCTCATAATTTCCACATGTTTCATTTTACAAAATAAACACATAAAAATTTAAGAATATAATGCATTTTCAACTCATTTTACTAAATTATGGACAAAATAAAGTGTTATGGATATCTTTATCCATATAGCAACTGTATTTTTTTTTTTAATGTTAACAACATAAACAAAGAAATAAAGATTAGAAAGGTCTTGCATCATGGAAAATACTCTGCTTTCCTAAGGACTGGAGAAACTCACACAAGGATATTTATGTGCTGTTGTTACATGCCGTCATGTTGACTCTGAACCTTGCCATATCCTGAGCCAGCCTCAGCATCTCTATACATCTGACCCCATTACCAGTCACTATGTCAATCCATCTCACACAGGGTCTTACTTTTCTGCACTTCACCTTTTCAAGCATGATGTCCTTCTCCAAGGACTGGCCCTTCCTGACAACAGGCACGAAATATGTGAGTTAGAGTTTTTAAATCCTTACCTCCAAGGAGCAACCTGCTTTCACCTTCTCTAGGACAGTTTGTTCTCTTGCCAGTTCATAGTATGTTCAATACTCTTCTCAAGTATTATGACTCAAAGGCATGTATTTTTCTTTCATTCTTATTCATTGTCCAGCATAGCAAGCCCACCTACATCTCTAGAATTAACATCATTGCTCTTTAGCATTCTGCAGAGCTCATTGACAGTAGATTTCCCCAATGCAAATTGCCTTTTATTTTCCTGACTGCTGGCGCCAAGAGTGAAGTTGTTAACAACTTCAATCTTTTCTCCATTTATCATGAGGCTGCCTATTGGCCCAGGGGTGAACATCTTTGTTTTCTTAATGTAGATATGAAATCAATATTGAAGGTTGCAGTCCTTGATTTCTGCAACAAATGCTTCAAGTCCCCCTCACTTTTAGCAAGGAAAATTGTTTCATCTGCATAACACAGGTTGTTGAAAAGTCATCCTCTAATTTTGATGCCACATTATTCATAGCATCCAGGTACTCCAATGATCTGTTTCACATATAGATTTAAAAAGCCTGAGAAAAAGACACATCCGTCACACACTACTTTCCTGATTTTGAACCATGCAACGTTTCCTTGCTCTGTTCAGAAAATAGCTTCCTGAAGAAGACCAAAAGCTTCCACCTTTCACATAAGCACAGTCAAGTGTTCTGGGATTCCCATTCTTCTCAATGTAAACCAAAATGTATTGTGATCCACACAGTCAAATACATTTGCATAGTATATAAAACACAAATAGACATCCTTCTTGTACTTTCTGCTTTCAGTCATGATCCGTGTGATATTAGAAATGTTGTCCCTAGTGCCATGGCCTCCTCTAAACTCAGCTTGTATTTCTGGAAGTCTTATGTCAATGTACTATTCTAGTAGATTTTGGAAAATCTTCAACAGACTTTGCTTGCATGTAATATTAGAGATATTGTTCAATACTTTCCACATTCTAGTGTATCATTTTTAGAAATAAAAATAAATATAAATATTTTCTAGTCAGTTGGCTAGGTAGTTGACCTCTATATTTCTTGTCACAACACGGTGAGCACATTCTGGCTGCATCTGTTTGTTGAAATATGTCAGTTAGTACTCCACCAATTCTTGAGACCTTAAATTTTATTTATTTTTTTGCCAATTCCTATGATCAGCTTAATAATCTTAATTTACTACAGTTGATTCTTGATCATATACTGCTTCCTGAAATTATTCTGTCTCAGTCAATTATTTTTGCCACAGTGCCTCCACATATTCCTTCTATATTCTTTATTTATGCTTCTGGGATTATTCAAGGTTTTTCCCATAGAGTCTTTCAGTATTGCAACATGACACTCAAATTAGTTCAATTTCTTCAGCTTGAGAAATGCTGAGCCAGTTCTTCGCTTAATTTTCTGACTTTAGCTCTGAACATTTTGTTTTAATAATTCATTTTGTCTTTATGAATTGCCTTTTGAAATTTTCCGCTCAACTCTTCCCCTCACTCCGTAGTTTTTGTTAAATATCGAGTGGCCTCCAACATATTAAGAGACTTAGACACAACAGAAAAAATCGTCTAATTTTCAAAACTTATGCTGTGTTTACACCCATAGTTGCAATCAGTGTTAGACCCATTTTATTGAGCATCTTCCTCTTTTTTCTCTGGCACTCTATTTTTTTAAGCATTATGGGATGATTTTTTTCCTCAGAAATACATATTTGTCTATTCTTTTGATAGTTCAAAGTATGTTCAGTATTTTTTCCCAATACTTCAATTCAAAGATATCAATTCTTTAGCCTTCCTTATTTATTCTCTAGTTTCTCACACATTTGATGCAATAAAAAATACCATGGTTTGGGGCAAACAGATCTGTCTTCAGCTATTTTAAAAGGTTTTTGACAGGAAATTTATTCATTTCAATATGTTGTTTGATTTCTAGATGACTACTTCCATAGATTTTAATCATGGATACAATTAAAATTAAGATAATGACAACTTCAATTTTTTTTCTCCATTTATCTTGATATTGCTTATTGATCAATTTATGAGAATTTTGTTTTTCTGATCTTGAGTTCCAATCTATACCCACAGCAACATTTGATATCTATGTGAAAATTCAAATCTATACTGTGAAAACATTTCAACAGCATGAAGGTAATGACACCTGACCTCTACTAACTTCACAAGAGGGAGGAATTCTACGAACAATATCAAAACCACCAAACCAATTTCATCTTCTGTTATCAATTTAAAAACCAATCACCACCACTGTACAATACTCATTATTCACATTGTAAAAAAAAAAATCTCATTGTCAATAAATCATAATCAACTTATAGCTAATGTCCTAGGCAGATTTCTGAGACTGTAAATTGTACAAGAGAAGATTGCCCATCTTTGTCCTCAGAGTCATTGGTAGATTCAGAGAGGTACCATCTTTTGGGTTGGCAACACAACACCCTACTAATAAGACCACCAAAGCTCCCTGTTTCTCTCTTTACCTTCTTTATCTATTTATCTCCATCTTTATCGCTATCCCTTTTCTTGTTGTTAAGTCTTGGAATGTAGTCAAAGCTGACCCTCCAGTGAGTTTTCAGAGTCAGTAAATTGCATGGGAGGAGATTATTCATCCTTCTCTCACAGAGCATCTAGTAGATTTGCTTTTTGGTTGGCAATTGGAGAATCAGCTGTGCATTGGTTTCAACTGAACAATGAATGATTGTATATGATTGTTGTTGTTGTTATGTGCCGTCGAATTGTTTGCGACTCATAGCGACCCTATGAACAACAGCCCTAAACCCTGCTCTATCCTGTGCCAATCGCAATGCCTCTGACACTTCCATCCTGATTACCCCAGTCACTGAATCAATCCATCTCATAGAGGATCTTCCCCTCTTGCGCCATCCCTCCAACCTCCCAAGCATGATGACCCTCTCCAAGGGCCTGTTCCTCCTTGCAACATGCCCAGAGTATGTCAGATGAAGCCCCAGGATCCTTGCCTCCAAGGAGTTGCTTGGTTTAATCCTCTCCAGCTTTGCTAATTCTTTGCAATGACCACACAGAACTCAGGCAATACTCATGATGATAGGATTCCTTAGGGAAGTAAAATGTTACATTTTAGGTTAGAAACAGTTGTTGTTGTTTTTGTTGTTGGTTGCCTTCGAGTCAAGCATGACTCATAGTGACCCTATGAACAAAAGGCCTGAATCCCCCTACAACTGTCAACATTTATCAGCAAGTGCTTCAGGTCTTCTTCAGTTTAAGCAAGCAAGATTGTGTCATCTACATATTGTAGTATGTTAATGAGTCTACCTCCAATCTTGATGCCACATTCCTCCTTGTAAAGCCCTGCTTCATTAATGATCTGACTCATAGCTGGCCCTTCCTTGGGTTTCCAAGGCTGTAAAGAAAGGAGATTGCTCATGTGTCTCCCAAGGAGTTTCTGGTAAATTAGGACAGCCAGAGAGATATATCTTCAGGGGTAGCAATATAACTCCCCATGGATATGGCATGGGTAGCCACTGCAAATCCCAGCAACAGAAAACATGTTAAAAAAAATGAGAATAATTGTATAAAATGCAATGTGAATGAAGAATAGTGGGAAATGCAATGTATATAAACTATGTAAGCAAACCAATCTTAAAATAGAATGTAAAACCAATGTAAAATAGAATAGATATCAATAATTATGTGAAACATAATGTAAAGGAAAGATTGTATAAAACACAATGTATATGAGGACCCAGAGACCCACACTGCAGGACTGACCCTGAATACCTGTGTTGCAGGACCGCTCACAGGTGCCACAGGGACCGCCCACCTGCCCTGCTGCACCGCCTGCCCCTCTGGATGTCTGCAACCTGACTGAGTTTCTCATGCCTGACTACCCAGAAACCAGTCCCTCTGGGCATGAGCTGTACAGCTACAACCTGAGTGAGGTCCCTGCAAGTCCCCACAGGAGAAGGTAGACCTGCTGGGCACAAGAAGGACATCTGCAAACCGAGTGAGTTTCTTGAGTGGGTATCTGCACATCCCTACCCAAACAGATGGCCCCACCAGGCACGTGATGGACAGTTGAAAACTGAATGAGGTCCTGGCATGTACCCATCCAGAAGCTAGCCCTGCTGGGCAGCAGCAGGATAGCTGTAACCTGAGTGAAGTCCCTGTGCATCCACATCCAGGTGGGAACCACCACCATCACCACCCGCCCCCGCCGGGTGTGAGTGGGACAGCTGCAAACTGAGTGAGGTCTTCCCACATGCCCACCTGGACAGCTAGCCTCACTTAGATACCTAGCCCCACCAGCCATAAGCCATAAAGCTGTGACTGCAGCCTGAGTGAGGTTCCGGCTTGTGGCATCTGTGCATACACCCACCCAGCATACACATGTTCTTGTGCATGCCCCACCTGTTTTCCCCTATCCCTCAGCCTCACAGCTCATCATGTCCAGTCAGCTAACTTTCTTTAATCCAGAGCATCTTGGTATGACTTAGTTGTAACATCTTGGTCTGACTTAGCTGTAACAATTATCCAACAGAAGAGGTCACTTTCACAGGTCGTGAACAGACTCTTGCTTGGTTCAGAAATTCAGAGAGGAACACAGGCAACATAACTCCTACGTTCTCATCTGTAGCAGTCATTTCAGATCAAGAATCTATAATCACCTGGTGTATGAAAAACGCTACCACAGCATCATCACGAAAGAAACAGGTTCCCTCACAAGCTACACAAGTGCAAAGCAAGATGTCATCCAAAAAAAAGTGACACAATACCAATGGATTTCCTGAAGCCAGAAAATATGATAGAAATTTCTGACACAAAATTGAAAAGAACAATGATTGAATATATTCAATGCATGAAAGACAAAACTTGAAGAATTACAGGACATTCAAGCAAAAACCAGGAGGAGCTTAAAAAAAAATCCAAAACAATGCAGATAAAACAAATGAGGCATTAGGGGCTCTGGAAAAACAAGAAAATGTGATCCAAAATATAAGGTCCAATGTTTCAGAGGATGTCAGCAAAATGGAGGGACATATGAACAGAGCTGAAGATATGGAATACAGAATTAGTGAAAAAAGATAGTATTGTCACCACTGATCTGCTAGAACAAAAGCTGAATCAAAAAGGAAGGAAAAAGAGGAAAACCTAACAATAATGTGAGACACCATAAGGAGAAATAACATTAGTATCATCAGAATCACAGAACAGGAAGAAGTAAGTAAAGACACCAAAAAAGTTGAAGAATTACGGGAAGAAAACTTCCCAGGAATAATAAAGAATGAGAGAGTATATATTCAAGAAGCAGAGTGAACACTATACAGAATAGACCCCCCAAAAGAAAACCACCAAGGCATATCATAGCCAAAATTGCCAAAACACAATGTATATGAATGAAACAGAATGTATATGAATTTTATATGAAAACAAATAAAAAAAATTAAAAAAAAAATAAGCAGAGAAAACAGCTGCCACCATGCCAGGATAGTTCACAGGGGAAGGTATTCACCTGTATAAAAATAATTTGGCACTATTTACCTGTAAGAATTCCCTTATTATGGTCAGTAAAATTATTTGGACCAATTCCACTCTAAAACAAGTAATTTTGATATGTTTTATTTGGCTACAGCATCAGGAAATATCAATTACCAGAAAATAATAGTATTTTTTATAAAGCAAAGGGTCAATAAAAATAAAGGAATCACTCAATGTCACTGTTTTTACAATGAGTTCAATAAAACAGTGATTGAAAATGTTATATGAGACTGGGTATTTCTGCTATAACTGCTGTAACTCTGCTCTGTGAGAAAAAGATGGGCAATGTTGTTCCATGTCATTTATAGCCTTTGAAAATCTTCTGAAGGCTCACATGTGAATTGGTTTCAACTCAACTGAAGTGAGTTGAATTTTGATGACTTAAAGATGATCTAATACCAACTAAAAGTAACTACTATGGCTTTTTTATGTTTAAGTAAAGAATTACTTACCTTTTATATACTTCATACCAGTTTACTTTCAATAAGTCTTTCTTAAATAATTATATTATAAAAGTCAAAGATAAAAACTAGAATAAAGTTACATCATACTCATATTTCCAGGTGCTATAATATGCAGGTTTCATGAATATTTTAAATATAGTTTGATGTTGACTGTTAACAGAAGCCTACTTTATGTTCATTTCTAATTTTCTGGAACTATTTTTAACCAAAGGTGTTCTTATTAGTGACACACCAGATGCATAACACTACACTAAGAAACAAGGCAGCAAAGCAATGACTTGGCATAAAGATATTCCAGTGATCTGACCCACAGTGATTGGCACTTAATATGAGCTCAGTGAAATTGGTTGCTTTCATTTCTTTCAAGAACTATGTTTATATTCTATGACAAGATCAGTCTTTCTTATCTGGTCCATTATCTCTTATGCTTACATAAGAATATATATAAATGAATGAATAAAAGAAAAGTGGATACTTAACTCTAAAAAATGTCATTTTATAAATTTTTACATACATTTAAAATGAAAAGATTTGGAATTGTGCTACTAATTAAATTCATGCATCAGTTAAATACAATTTGTTTTCTTAATTTATTGTCATGAAGTAAATTGCTTGACTGGAAAGATATGCCATGCTTGTTGTGAGATTTTATGTACCCCAACAGAACCACAATATATATTATCTGAATTAAATAATTCCAGACAATTTTGAGAGAATTAATGAAAAGATTTTTACTTGTTAACTTTATTTTGTGCTTAAAATAATCCCAATTTTAAGTCTGTATTTGTCAATGTAATAAGAAATTATTGCAGTGATTTCTGGGGAACAACAGACCCATCTTTTCTACCATTCAGGTACTTGCCCTTGAAATCTACTGTCCACAATACAGGGAGAGCTAGGAATTACATAAGAGTAAAGGGAAGAGGTGGGGAAGAACCTGTTTCTGATTTTTTTACTCCTCTTTCCAACATTCAAGTATTTGCCCTTGAACACTGCTGTCTGCATCACATGGAGAGCTTGGGATGTCTGAAGTGCAAAGGGAAGTGGCAGAAAAGAGCCACTGTTTTTAGAGGACAACAATCATTCCTGGTAGGCCTCAGTCTTAAAGCCATGAGAAGACCGATATGCTGGTCCTTCACAAAACATTGCCATACCCCGGTTATATAGTTACAATAGCTTAGTATCTACTAAGAAAAGACTCACATGACGCCAAGAAAGCAGCAGTCTGCCTCAGTCATCATGAAACAGCAAATTATTCTTTCTTCTTAAAAAGCAGACCAAATGAAACCCCAAATAGATAGAATCAGAAAAAATATGTTGATGTGGCGTTATCTAACCAGCTACTGAAGGAGATGTAAATGATGGAAGGAGTAATAGAAGCCATTAAGAGAGCAAATACTCAAGAAACAGTGATCCAGAAGAAACATATAGAAGAGGAGCAACTTGAACAACTAAACAACAGCAAAAGATGGAAGAACTAATTGAAAACATAAAGAGGCAAAATAAATTAAAAAATCATCACAAGACAGAGAAAGTACAGCCAACATAGTGCTAGAAATAACAGAAAAGCATTAAAATGGAATCCAGAATATTAAGAGCAAAATGGCAGAAGTATGAAACACATTGGTGATACTACAAAGTAGAAATGAAGAGATGGAACAGAAAGTCAATGAGCTTGAAGACAAGAGACTCATTGGACATATGCTAGAAGAAAAACCATAGATGAGATGTTAAAAAAAATAATGAAGAAAATATTAGAAAGATGTGGGATCACATATGATTGGAATTCCAGAACATGGGAGTGACAGAAAAGTCACTGAGGAAATTATGGAAAAAGTACTAGAAGAAATTCACCTGGATATTTCAAAGAAAAAAGAAATCCACATTCAAGTAGCACAATGAACACCAAAAAAGAAAAACATCAGGACATATCATTGACAAATTGTCCAAATTAAAAGATAAGGATAGAATACTAAAAGCAGTATGATTTAGAGAGTCATTTACAAAGTAAAAATGATTGGATTAAGTAAGTTCTGATTTCTCAGCAGAAACCATGTGAGCTAGTAGACAATAGGATGGCTTATACAGAAAGTTGAAAGAAACCATTGCCAGCCAAGGATCCTTTATCTAGCAAAGCTCACCATCAAACATGAAGAAGAAATTAGATCCCTAGAAGGAAATAAGGAATCTGTGAAAACAAGACCAATACTGTTGTTGTTATGTACTGTTGAGTCGCTTGCAACTCATAGCAACCCTATGTACAAGAGCCCTAAACTGTCTATCCTGTACCAACCTCACTGTCTCTGATACACCTACTGCCAATACAAAAATCACTAAACTGATCCATCTCATTGAGGGTCTTCTCTTGTGCTGTCCCTCCACCCTTCCAAACATGATATCCCTCTCCAAAGACTGGTACTTCCTTGCAATATGGCAAAATTATGGCAAAGCTTCAAAATCCTTACCTCCAAGGAGAGAACCCTCTCCGGGACAAATCTGTGTTGATTGTGGAGCTAAGCAAACTAAAACTGTTAACAATCTCAATCTCTTTACTATCCATATTGATGCTACCAATTGGCCCAGTGGCGAAAATCTTTGTTTTCTTGATGTTGAGTTTCAATCCATATGGAAGACCACGATCCTTGACCTTCTGCAGCAAGTGCTTCAGGTCCTCCTCAGTTTCAGCAAGCAGGGTTGTGTCATCTGCATAACACAAGTTGTTGATGAACCTTTTCCAATCCCGATGCCACATTCCTCATACAGCTCAGCATCCCCAGTGATCTGTTCTGCATACAGATTGAAAAGGTATGGAGACAGAATACATCCCTAGCAAATACCCTCCCAGAGTGACGACTGCCTCTTGGTTCAAGTACAGATTTCACATAAGCACAATCAAATGTTCTGAGAATCCCATTCTTCTCAGAGTCAGCCACAGTCTGTTGTGATCTACATAGTCAACAGCTTTTGTATAGTCAATGGTACTTTCTGGTACTCTGCTTTCTGCCAAGATCTGTCTAACATTAACTACAATATCCCTAGTACCCTGACCTCTTCTAAACCCAAACTTCTCATCTGATAGTTTTCTTTTGATGTGTTGCTCAAGTCATTTTGTGGTGATTTTCAGCAGAATCTTGTTTGCATGTGATATTAATAATATCGTTTGATAATTTCCACACTCTGTTGGGTTGTCTTTCCTTGGAAAGGGAACAAATATCGATCCCTTCCAGTCCAATGGCCAGGTGGCTGTCCTCCAGATTTCTTGGCACAGCATAGTGAGCACATCCAGGGCAGCATCTGTTTGTTGAAATACGTCAATTGTTATCCTGTTAACTCCTGGAAACTTGTTTTTTGCCAATTTTTTCAAAGCAATTTGAACTTCCTCCTTTATCACCACAGGCTCATGCTCATACGTTGTTTCATTAAATTCTTGAGTGTTAGCCAATTCCTTCTGGTACAATGACTCTGTATACTCCTTCCATCTTCTTTTAATGGTTCTTGGATCTTTTAACATTCTGCCCAAAGCATCCTTAAGCACTGCCACTCATGACTGAATGTGTTTTTCAATTCCTTCAGCTTAAGAAATCCTGAGCGAATGTGGCCCTTTTGATTTTCTGACTCCAGCTCTTTGCACATTAAATTATAATACCTTGCTTTGTCATCCTGAGTTGTCCTTTGAAATTTTCTGTTCAGCAATTTAATTTCTTGTTCCTTCATTTACCTTTGTTTCTCAGTGTTCTAATGCAATATTCAGGGTCTCCTCTGATATTCATCTTGATATTTTCTTCCTCTCTGTGTTTGTAATGACCTTTTGCATTCTTCATGGACAATATTCTTGATATTCTTATTTGGTCTTCACTCATTGGTGTTCAAGGCCTCAAACTTGTTCCTGAGGTGGTTTTGAAACTCGAGTCGGGTAGACTTAAAGTCAAATTTTGGTTCCTGTGGATATGATTTTATTTCCTTCAACTCCAACTTGAACTTGCATATGAGTAGTTGGTGGTCTGTTCTGCAATCAGCACCTGGACTGGTTTTCACAGCTGATATTGAGCTTCTCCACTGATGTAATCTATTTGATTCCTATGCATACCATCAGGTGAAATCCATGTGTATAGCCTTCATATTTGTTCCTTTAAGAGGTATTTGCAATAAAATAAATCATTGATCATGGAGAATTCTATCATTCTGTCTCCAATCTCATTTCTGTCACCAAATCTGTGTTTTCCAGCTACTGATTCTTCTTCCCTATTCCCAACCTTTGTATTGCAATCACCCATTATTATTAATACATCTTGATTGCATATTTGATCTTTTTCTGACTGCAAAAGTTGGTAACAATCTTCTATTTGATCTTATTTGGCTCTAGTTTTGGTGCATATATTTGAATAATAGTGGTATTCACTGGACTTCCTTGGATGCATATGGATTACCTTGTCACTCACCACTTTTTTAATCATGAAAGCAACTCCATTTTTTTCTCACCTTTTCATCCCAGGCATAGTACATCATATGATCATTTGATTCAAAATGCCCCATGCCAAGCCATCTTACTTAGCCAAGACCTAAACTACAAGAAGTTTTAAGTGGAATACTTTATTCAGAAATGCCAAAGGAAAGTGGATGGATCATGGTAACCAGAAACAACAGAAAAAGAAACACAGCAAAATGGCAGTGATAAAACCTGGCCTGACAATAATTACACTCAAAGTTAAAGAATGAACTAAATGAGAAAATTAAGAAAAAG
>NW_006399835.1:6232421-6234214 GCF_000299155.1 Elephantulus edwardii | reverse complement strand
AAACAACGTATTCAAATTTTGTAAACAAACTAGTGTAAAATAAAATTTAAAAATCCCACAAAACCCGAAGGCTATCAATATGCTGCCTTTAAGAGACACATCTAAGAAATGGAGAGAAAGAGAAATTAAAGGCTTAAAAATATACCAAGCAAATTGTAACCCCAAAAAAGGAGGAGTGTCAAAATTAATATCTAGACTTCAAAATGAAAACTTAAAGTACTTGCTGGAGAGGGTCAAGAACTGTAGTCTTCAATATGCATTGAAGCTCAACATAAAAAAAGCAAGATTTTCACCACTGAGCCAATTGGCAGCTCCATGATAGATGGCGAAGAGACTGAGGTTGTTAACAATTATAGCTTGCTTGTTTGCCTCCACAGTCAATACTCTTAACACCAGTAGTTAGGGAATCAAAAAATAAATTGCATTGGGAAACTGCTGTCATGACCTCTCCAGAGTACTGAAAAGCAATGTTGTCAGTTTAGAAACTAAAGTGGACTTGATCCATACCATGATCTTTGCAATTACTTGTTATGCATCAGAGAGCTAGGTAATGACTAAAGAGAACAAAAAGAATTGATGCCTTTCATTTGTGGTGCTGGAGAAGAGTTTTGACAATATCATCGACAGCCAAGAAAACAAATAAGTCTGTCTTGGAGAAGGCAAAACAAAATTTCTCCTTAAAGGCTAAGATTTTGAAGCTCAAACATGCATACTTTGGGTGCTTGGCCAGCAGCGTCCATTCCTAGGAAAAGGACATCATGCTTGGAAGGGTGGAGGGCCAAAACAGGAGAGAATAACTGCAGATAAGATGGATTGATACAGGAACTGGGGTACTGGGAGTAATGTGTTGAGTCCTTGAGACTGGTGCTAGATAGGGTAGTGTTCAGAGTTGTTGTACATAAGGTCTCTATGAATCTCAGGTGATTTGATGGCACATAATAATGACAACAATGAAAACTACCGTAAGAGATAAGAAAGGACACTGCATACTGGTTAAAAGCACAATAGATCAGGAAGGCATAACTTTAGTCAACATTCTTGCACTAAATTATAAACCAGCAAGTACATAAAACAATAGATAACAGAATTGAAGAAATAACACAAAAATCATAGGAGACTTCAACACACCACTATCACCAAAGGACTGGTCTATTCAAAAGAAATTTATCAAAGAAGGAGAAGATCTAAACTATACAAATAGGCAACTCAACTTTGTGGATATAGTCAGGGTACTGCACTTAACTAAAACTCAAGTCACTTTCTACTCAAGTGCACACAGTACATTCTCCAGAATTGATCACATATTAAGGCACAAAGCAAGCCTCAATAAATTTAAAAAAAATTAAATTAGACAAAGTATCTTCCGAGACCTGTATTTGGTTATAAATGCAATAAAAATATTCCTTGAAACAAATAAAAATTATTGTAAAATATACTAAAATCTCTGGGATGCTGCTAAAGCAGCACTCTGGGGGCAATTCATAACAATAAGTACATACATTAAAAAGGAAGAAAGAAGCAAAATCAATTATCTAACAACACCTTCACCAAATAGAAAAAGAACGAAAATCTAATTCTACAGTCTCTAGAAGAAAAGAAATAAGAACAAGTGTTGAAATCAATGAGATAGAAAACAGAAAAACAATTGAAATCATCAATAAGACCAGGAGCTTGTTTTTCTAAAAAGTCAATAAAATTCACAAGCCGCTGACAAACAATTGTTGTTGTTGTTGTTGTTGTTATGTGCCATCAAGTTGCTTGAGACTCATAGTGACCCTATGTACAAGAGCCCT
>NW_006399835.1:6219458-6231751 GCF_000299155.1 Elephantulus edwardii | reverse complement strand
TAACGCAGGTTGTTAATGATTCTTCCACCAATTCTGATGCTATAGTCTTCCTTTTACAGCCCAGTGTCTCAGATGATCTGTTCTGCATACAGATTGAAAAGGTATAGAGACATACATAATACAATCCTGACGGACCCCCTTCTTGATTTTGAACCATGTAGTGTGTCCTTGATCTGTTCTGATGACTGCCTCTTGGTTCGAGTGTAGGTTTCGCATTAGCACAATCAAATGTTCTGGGGTTCCAATTCTTTTCAGAGTCAACCACAGCTTGTTGTGATCCCCACCATCAAAAGCTTTTACATAGTCAATGAAGCACAGACAGACATTCTTCTAGTATTCTCTGCTTTCTGCCAAGATCCCTCTAACATTAGCTCTAATATCCCTAGTACCACGACCTCTTCTAAATCCAGCCTGCACATCTGTCAGTTCTCTGTTGACATATTGCTCCAAATGATTTTTTGGATAATTTTCAGCAGAATATTGCTTGCATGTTATATTAATGATATTGTTCTATAATTTTCACACTCTATTGGGTCACCTTTCTTTGTAATGGGAACAAATATTGATCTTTTCCAGTCAGTTGGCCAGCTGACTGTCCTCCAGATTTCTTGGCATAACTTAGTGAGCACATCCAGGACAGGGTCTGTTTGTTGAAATAAATCAGTTGGTATGCTATCAACTTCTGGAGCGTTGTTTTTTGCCAATTCCTTCAGAACAACTTGAACTTCCTTATTCATCACCATAGGTTCTTGCTCATATGTTATTTCATGAAATTCTTCTGTGGTAGCCAATTCTTTCTGTGACTTTGTGACAGTGACTCTGTGTGCTCCTTCCATCATCTTTTGATACTTCCTGGATCATTTAACATTCTACCCAAAGTATCCTTCAGTATTGCTACCCATGGCTTGAATTTGTTTTTTAACTCCTTCAGTTTAGGAAATGCTGAGCGAGTTCCACCCTTTTGATTTTCTGACTTCAGCTCTCCACAAATTGCATTATAGTATCTTACTTTGTCGTCCCAGGCTGCCTTTTGAAATTTTCTGCTCTGCTCTTTGATTTCTTTCTTTAGCTTTGCTTTCTGGGCACTCAAACATAATAAAAGAGCAAAAAAGAGAAGACCAGATAACTAGATTAAGAAATTATAGATGTGAAATCATAACAGAACCAAATGAAATTAAATCAATAGTATCGGGATACTATAAAAAGTTATTCTCAGATAAACTTGAAAACCTAGAGGAAATGGACAAATTAGTTGATACTCATGCTCTACCCCTATTGACCTGGACACTTGAACACTTGAACAGATCCATCACAAAAGAAGTAATTGAGCATGTGATAACAAGATTTCTCTATATAACTTCTTCATAAATCATGAACTAGATGAATTCACAGCTGAATTCTACAAAACATTCAGAGAAGATCTATCACCAATTCTACTTAAAATATTTCTGATAATAGGAAAATAAAGTACTCCCATAGTCATTCTATGAAGCAAGCATATCACCAAGAATGAAAACTACAGACCAAGATCTCATAGATATAGATACAAAAGTCCTTAATAAAATCCTAACCAATATAATCTAAAAGCACATCAAAATAATAATTCATCATGACCAATTAGGATTCATAACAGGTATACACAGATGGTTCAACACAATAAAAACAATCAATGTAATCCACCACATTAACAAAACAAATAACAAGAATCATATGATCTTAGAAATTGATGCAGAAAAGGCATTTGATACAATCCAACACCCTTCCTGATAAAGATACTCAACAAAATTGGAATAGAAGGGAATTTCTTCAACATAGTGAAAAGTATGAGCCAATATCATTCTTAATAGAGAAAGACAAAACATTTTTCTTGTGAACAGGGATCAGACAAGAATGCCCATTGTCACCATTTCTATTTAATATTTTATTGGAAGTACTGGTTATGAAAATACAAAAAGAGAAGAAAATAAATGACATTCAGATTGGTAAACAGATGATGACACTGTCACTATATGCAGATGACATAATAGTGTACACAGAAAATCTTAAGGATTCAAAGACAACAACAAAAAACCTATTAGAGCTAGTAGACCAATTTAGTAGAGTGGTAGGATACAAGATCAATATACAAAAGTCAGTGGAATTCATTTACCGTAACAAAGAAAATACAATTAAAACTAAGAAAGCACTACCATTACAAAAGTCAACCATAAATTGAGATACTTAGAAATAAACCTAACTAGAGACACAAAAGACCTATACAAAGAAAACTACAGAAGATTGCTTCAAGACACAATATAAGACCTAAATAAATGGAAATATGTCCCCTGTTCATGGATAGGAAGAATCAATATAGTAAAAATGACAATCTTTGCAAAAGCAAAATGTTTAATGCAATCCCAATACAGATACCAAATTCCTTTTTCAAAGACATAGGAAAGGCAATTGGCAAGTTCATTTGGAGGGGAAGAGACCTTGAGTAAACAAAGCATTGCTGTAAAACAAGAATTAATGTAGTGGGAAGCATAAGACTCCCTGATCTCAAAAACTACTACACAGCTGCTATAATCAAATCAGTATGGTGCTGGTTCAATGTGAGGCACACAGGCCAATGGAATAGAATCAAGAATCCAGAGATTAATTTATCTATCTATGGTCAACTGATATTTGACAAGGAAACAGAACTTATCCAATGGGGAAGTGACAATCTCTTCAACAAATGGTGCTGACAAAACTGGACTACTACCTGCAGAAAGCTGAAGCAGGATCCACATCTCATACCATACAATCAACTCAATATGAATCAGAGACTTAGGAATAAAACCATAAAAATTATAATACACAAAGTAGGACCAAACATAGAAGGTCTAGCTCATGGTTTAAAAAGGCTGATAAATTCAGCCTGAAATATACAACCAGGAGAGGATAAAATTGATGAATGGTATCTTCTAAAGATTAAATCCCTGTGTGCATCAAACAATTTTTTTTAACAGAGTAAAAAGAAAACCTGCTGACTGGAAAAAATATTTGTCAATACCATTTCAGACAAGAGTGTCATATCAAAAGTTTACAGCTAAAAAAAACAAAACCTTTTTTCAACAGCTAAAAAAAAAAGTTTGCAAAATCCTACAGGCCATCACAAGAAAAAGATTGATAACACAATTACAAAATGGACAAAAGCCATGAAAGACCTTTCATTGAGGAAGATATTCAAATGGCCAACAGACAAATGAAATGCTCAAAATCACTGGCAATAAGAGAGATGCAAATTAAAACCACAATGAGACACCATCTCACCCCAAATAGCTGTGGACAAATTTAACAGGACAACAAATAATAAATATTGGAAAGGATGTGGAGAGGTAGGAACTCTTATATACTTTTGATGAGATTATAAAATGGTACAACCATTCTGGAAAGCAGTTTGGTGTTTCCTCAAAAATAAACATTGAAATTTCATACAATACAGCTATTTCATTGCTTGGAATTTATCCCGAGAAAATTAGAACTGATACACAGGCTGAGATTTGTACACCAATGTTCATAGCAATGTTATTCACCATCGCAAGAACCTGCAAACAGTCCAAATGCCCAACCACAATTGAATGGGCTGAGAAATTATGGTACATTCACATGATGGAATATTATACAGCATGTAGAAGCAATGATTTTTAAAATTACTACATAACTTGGAAGGGACTGGAGAGCTTTATGCTAAGTGAACTAACTCAGTCCCGAAGGACAAATACTTTATAAGACCACTATTGTAGAAGTAAAAAGGTAACAAAACATGTATAAGTATCCAAGAGGATAAGGGTCGCAGCAGAGGGTTAAGGATGGATGAGGATAATTGCAGGGTTGCACAATTTCATGGGTAGAGGGAGTGATGGGTAAAGGATATGGGAAGATCTTGTGTGAAAAATAATGTATATGAGCTTTGTAAGTTAACCCATATAAAATAAAAATTTTCATTTTTTAAAGTAAATAAATTATTATTTTAAGGACTTCTATATTATTAGCCTAGGAAGTTCTAGTAAACTAGTATTAGGTAAGAAGCTACCCTTCAATCCCCAAGGAACATGATTCAAATACATTAGCTACTCACAGGAGAGAAAGATTGGCAATCTCCTCCCATGCGGTTTACTGCCCCTGAAAATCCACTGGAGATTTAGTGAGTTCGTTCTGATTTGTCAGCATACAAAAACAAGAAATAAATACTGGCCAGCCCAAATATGGGCCTTGATGGACACTTCTAAATAAACAAAACTTTTATCCCATTTAAAAGGCTAACTTTCACTCTAAAACTTGTTACATGTCAATTTAACATTGTTAGGGTGTCCAGAACCCACAGTGAAAACTAAAGTCCAATTTTATATATTTGAAAACTTTAGACTATGCATTATCAGGCATTATTTAACATCAATAGTCACCTAATAAATTCACATCCTGAAATAACAACCTATGACACCTACTTCAATGAATTTTATAATGAATAAATTGATTACCTGCCTAAAGCAGCCACACAAGGTGTAAAAGTATAAGCCATCAACCAAGATTATCAGGAATATTCACTTTTTAACAACTCTTTATTTGTGGTATGAATGAATGTTTACAGAATAAATTGGTTTTTCAACCATTCATATGCATTTCACATACTGACATTGCTCATCACTCTTCCTCTTTGTAATAGATTTCTTTGTTTCTTTTTTAACCTAATCTTTCCTGACTTTGGAGCATTATCCCTAGACAAAGTTGCCCTTTTAGTCTTATATGGTTGTTTATTCTAAGGACTGAATATTTTTCTAGTGGCATTAATCACCTTATAGGCTTATCATATTATTTGAATGATATTTGGTCCACAGACGTGTAAACAATTCCAGGCTTCAAGGGTAATCGAGGCTCATGGTCTAAGAAGTTCAACATGTTTATATGAGTCGGGAAGCATAGAAATTTTTGTGATGTTGAGTTATGTTCTATATTTTTCTCAGATTTTATCCAAGACTGTGATCCATTAAAGCCTTTAGCAGTGATAGCCAGGCCACTCTGTAATTATTTTGGTCTTAAGGTTATAGATATTTGAGTTTGCATGGTAAATTAGTCCTGTAGACTAATTGTTTCCGTTAATATTTGCTTTTCATCCCTCTCCTTTGTTCCAGATGGAGACCAGTAGTTGCATCTTTTATGGCAAACTTTTAAGACTCAGTCACTACTTTCAAAAGGAGCAGAGCAGCATGAGGATGATCAAATCACCTGTTAACTGTGTATAAGGGAACTGTCCCCATCAACATCCACGGTATAAACCTGATCTCAATAAAGTCAGACAGGGCTGCCCTACTCTGCTTTGCCTACTTATACCAACTACTGGGTTCAAAATTCATTGTAAATCACCACACAGACTTTACAGAATCTCATTTTATTCACTAGTTGTGGAGATTATTAGTGAAATAGGGTGGGGCTTGGAGAAGGCAGAGGATGTCACACAGAAAATTCTGCTTCAGTAAATAACTGTCCCGTGCCAGGTTAACAGCAGGACATACTCCATCAATTTGTTCAGATGGCTTCTCAATCAAAAGCAAGATACAATGCCTTAATTAACCCGGGCACTTTCTAAGTCAACAGCAAGATATCTCTGGCTCAGGAACCTCTGACCCCAAAGGACAAGGGCTGGTTTCTCTGCTTCTTCTTCCCTGATGTTGAGATTTCTTTCCAAGGGCTCTGAGCTTGGCTCCTTCAGTCTACATCTTGCAACAATCTCTCTACAACTGAGCTAGCTTTCTCTCTTCTATGTTGGTCTCACAGCTATTGATGATGTTGAAGATGCTGATCACCTGGAACCTACGTGTTCCCAGCTGGACGCCATATCTCTGGATTGGGGGGTGTTTTAGTACAATGAGTGGCAATGTCATGCTCAAAAGTCCTGATAACACATTACTCAACAAAGCAGGGTGTAGAAACTGCACTTGTGGATGATGTTTTGTCATCTTACATTTATGCCTCCTAAGAGAATAGTCCCAAGGTCCTAGAACAAGCAATTAATTTCCTCACCAACTTGTTTATGCTTAAACTTTTATATAACTTTGCCACCTTCAGGGCTGAGTATTATTCCTTTCTCTTCCCTATATATGTATAATCTTTTGAAAACTTTGCAAAGTATCAGTGTTTTTGAAACTGTCATTATACTACAAAATAAAAACACATTACTTACAATTTCTTCCCTTCCTAAATTCAAATATCACTTTGCCATTTATACATGAAAATCTAATAACAATTCAAACTCAATTTGTTGCCCTTGAATTTTAACAGATTTATAACAGCCCTTCCAATAGGTTTTTGAAGGCTGCAAATCACAAGAGTGATTGCCCATCTTTCTCCTACAAAGTTGCTAGTGAACTCAAACAGCCAGATACGTTCCGCTTTTGGCTTAGCAGTGCAACACCCTGAAGACTACACCATTCAAGTTTTACAAATCTCAAAGCAATGGTTAATATGTTCGCTAAGTGAAAATATAAAAACAAATAAAATAACAAGAAGTTTCCCCCTACTTTTTCATTTTAATTTCTCAGTTAATACCAATAGCAGCCTATAATTTTTGTTGTTGCTATTATTACCTGCTGTGAAGTTGATTTTAACTCTATTTTTAGCATATTATAAAACATTTGTATTGTCTATAACTTTTCTTTTTTTTCTGCACACCTTATTTTCATGTTGCTATTCTAAAAACTATGGAGTTCAACTCTAAGAACTATGGAGATCTGGTGGCTTAGTTGTAAGAAATTGTACTGCCAACAAAAGGTACATGGTTCAAATCCACCAGCTGCAGCTATTCCACAAAAAATAGACAATCTCCTCCTATGTAATTTACTGCCTCTGAAAGCTCACCAGATTATCAGCTCTGAGTTGGTTTATACTCAACAATACTCAACCACAAAAAACTTCTAATTCAACAATCACTTCCAAATCATAGGTACTTAATAGCATGCCACTTCACATTATCATATTTTGTCACACTTGTTGTAGAAGAAGTGACACAAATGGCTGGCTTTAATAAACAGATATTCCATGTCTTACTTTTTAAGAGCTTCTCACTCACTCATTGTTATTAAGTTGGAACCAGCTCATAGCTGACCCTCCAGATAGTTTTCAGAGGCTATAAACATTATGAGAGGTACAGTGTTAAGGGTTTGTTGTTCAAAATTACTTTCTTATCCATTAATTTTTACTTTGCCACTTGATTGGACAGGAAAATGCAAATAGAGAATGTCAGCCTATTCACAAGGAGATTGACTAGTCTCACCATTGAATTCAGCAAATCCAGCAGCGGAATTTGAAAATCTCACTACCAGAAAAAAAGCAAGAGACTGTAGTACATCTTTTGTGTCCAGAGATTCTTGGGCCAGGCAAATCAGGGCCTATGGGAATGGCAGAAGATTCATCAATAACCTACATTATGCAGATGACACAACTCTGCTTGCTGAAAATGAGGAGGACTTGAAGCAGATAGGACTTGGTGCAGAAGGTCAAAGAATGCAGCCTTCAATGTGAATTCCATCTCAATGACAAGAGAACAAGAAAAACTTCTTGAAGATATAGGCAACATCATGATTAATGGAGAAAAGTTTAAAGTTATTTCATCTTGTTTGAATCCACAATTAACACCCTTGGTGCCAACCGTTAGGCAATCAGAAGACATATTACACTGGGAAAGCCTGCGGTCAGGGATTTCTCCAAATAATTGAGGAGCAATGATGTCAGTTTAAAGACTAAGGTGCATCTAATTCAGACCATAGTTTCCTAATTACTTGCTATGCATCTAAAAATTAGACAATGAATAAGGATAACAGAAGAAAAATTGAGGCCTTTGAGCTGTGGTACTGGAGAAGAATATTAAACATCTATGGACTACCAAAATAATAAACATTTTGGAGAAAGCATAACCAGAGTGCTATTTGTGTCAAAGATGGTAAAGTTATGTCTCATATACTCCCAACATGTTACTAGGAAAGGCTGTTCCTTGAAAGGAACATCATACTTAGAAATGTTGAGAGTCAATGAAAGAAAGGAAGACCTTTAACCAAATGGATTAACCTATGACTGCTACAATGGACTTGAGTGTGTCAGAAAGTGTGAGCATGGCAAAGGATAGGACAGGATTCAGATCTATCATTCATAGGGCCATGTTCATATAACAGCATCTAACAACAACAAACACTTAACCATTTGCACCACTCAAGAACACTTCTCAGATCAATGATTCTTAAATTTTTATCATACATCAAAAAACATGTGTAGTAACCCCAAGAACTCAACCTAAGAGTTTCTATTTGAGTATATCTGTTACAGCTTCAGAAGTTTAATAATTAAACAGCTATATGTCAATTCCAACTCAGGGCAATAAGTTTGAGTTTTTATAGTTTTAAGGAGTCCTGGCAGCACAGTGCTTTACATTTTGGACTATTCTGCAGTTCAGCTCCACTGGTCACTTAACCAGGAGAAAGATAGAGGAGTCTCCTTTTTAAAAGTTTACAGGCTTGGAAGCCATGAGTTACAATCAACTTGACAGTGGTGGGTTTGATTTGGGTTGCGTTGGGTTGGGTCGGGTTGGTTGGTTTGGTTTGGAGATGAGAATCATGAATTTGCTTTCTAATGAATTTACTGGTAATGCTGAGGCTGTAGGTCTAGGGACCCCACTAGATAATCACAGACTTCTATTCCAAGGTTTACCTGTGCCATCTACTAGTTATATTTGATTAGTTGATTCATAGGAAAAATTCACAGCAATAATCTAGATTCCAATTTGAGGGTTAATTTTAATCTATTTTTTAATATTCTTTATACAGCTCTGCTGGGAGGATATTAAAATACATTCAGCTTGGTCATGAACATAGGCACATCAGGAACTTAATATTTCAATAAAAGAGGAATCAATATGTGCACAGCATATTGGTCAAAGGTTAACAACAAGAAGACAACTATTATCACCTTTCTGCACATAAAGAAATATAAGTTTAATGGCTTAAGGGATTTACTCAAAGTTATTTCAAATTTTCAAGTGGGCTAAGCAGACCAGTTTCCTTTCCTAGTTTCTTAGTTGTTGTAATCATAACAAAGCTGTTACAGAATTAGAACAAAGTGTCTGCTCTCAGATACCAACAAAGTCTTTCTAATTCTTCATTTAGATATTTAAAAGGCATCATTTTAGAATATTGTTACTTTAAAATTAACATTTTAAAGATAATTTTATCTAATATATGAGTTACCCTTGAGTCAATTTCAAGTCAGGACAACCCAGCAGGCTGTAGAGTAGAATTGCAATCCGCAAGGTTTCTGGCCTCTGTCATCTTACAAAAGCAGATGGTCTACCTATCTTTCACAATACCTCCTCCTCCCTTGTTGTCAAATCAAAACTGACTCATGGCTGATACTCCAGGAGATTTTCAGAGGCCATAAATTACATGGGAGGAGATTGCCCACCATTCTCCCTTGGAGAAGCTGGTGGATTTGAACTACTTGCCTCTGAGATGGCAGTGAAACATCTTACACACTGGGCATCCAGAGCATCTTAGTAGGTTCAAAGTATCTACTTTTCAGTTAGAAAAAAACCAAAACCACACAATACAAACAACTAAGCCAATTGCGATTGAGATGATAGTGACTCAGGCTAATCATATGTGTTATAACACACACAGAGTTTTCTTGGCTAAAAAATATCTATCTATCTATCTATCTATCTTTCTATCGATCTATCGATATCTAATCTATCTCTAGCATCTATATCTATATCTATATATGTGTGTGTATTAGTGAAAATGTACAAATCATATTGGTTTTACATATAATTATTAACATTTTATTTTAGAGTATTAATTACCATTTGTTAATGTTACTATACCAGAAAGAATTGATTGACACTGAAAAATTTCAGGAAATACCATGTAAACAGGAGCCAATAATAATGAAAGAAGAAGTGGAAGCTGCTCTGAAGACATTGACAAAAATATAAGGCCACAGAAATTGATAGGATACCAATTGATGTGCTTGAATTAACAGATGCAGACTTAGATGCACTTACTAGTTTATGCCAGGAAATGTAGAAGACTGGCCAATTTGTCTGGCCAACAAATTGGAAGAGGTCTATGTTCCCACTCCCAAGAAGGGTGATCCAACTGAATGTGGAAATTACGTAAAAATGTCATTGATATCACATGCAAGCAAAATACTTCTGGAGATCGTCCAAAAACAGATGGAACAGTACATTGACAGGGAATTGCCCAGAGTTCAAGTGGGATTTAAAAGAGGCCATCACATGAGAGATATCATTGTTGATGTCAGACGGATCCTAGCTGAAAGTAAGGAATATCAGAAGAATGTCTATTTGTGCTTTATTGACTATGCAAAAGTGTTTGACTGTGTTGATCATGACAAGTTGTGGCTGACATTGAGAAGAATGGGAATTTCAGAGCCCTTGATTGTGCTTTTGAAGAACCCATACCTGGATCAGGAAGCTGTTGTGTGAACGGAACAGAGGAACATTGCATGGTTTTGAATAAGGAATTGAGTGTGTCAGGGTTGTATACTATCTCTATACCTGTTCAATCTATATGCTGAGCAAATTTTCCAAGAAGCTGGATTCTATTAAGAGGAATGTGGCATAAGGATTGGGAGGAGACTCATCAATAACTTGTGTCATGCAGATGGCACATTACTTGTTGAAAATGGGGAGGATTTGAAGCTTTTATTGCAGAAGATTAAGGAATGTAGCCTTCAGTATGGATTGTGACTCAATATCAGGAAAACAAAGATTCTCAACACTGGACCAATAGGCAGTGTGATGGATGGAGAGAAGATTGAAACTGTCAACAGCTTCCTCTTGCTTGGATCCACAATTAACACCCTTGGTACGAGCAGTCAGGAAATAAGGAGACATATTGCACTGGAAAAATCTACAGTTATGGGCCTTTCCAAATTATTGAGGAGTAGTGATGTCAATTTGACCTACCGCTGGTAGGTCAGTTATGAGCTGGTTCTGACTTGACAGCACTTACCAACAATAATAAACCCATTACTACGTATTGCCTTTCCCTCTACTAAACTACTCGTTAATTCTTACTTTAGACTATGCAAAGGCATACGACTGTGTAGATCACAGCAAACTGGCTAACTCTGAAAAGAATGGGAATCCCAGAACACTTGTTTGTGCTTATGCAAAACCTCTATTTGTACCAGGAGGCTGTCATCAGAACAGAACAAGGAAACACTGCATGGTTAAAATTGAGAAGGGTGTGCACCAAGGATGTGTCCTGTCTCCATATCTTCTAAATTTATATGTGGAACAGGTTATCTGGGAGGCTGGGCTCTATGAAGAGAAATGTGGCATCAGGACTGGAGGTAGACTCATCAACAATCTGCGTTATCCAGATGACACAACCCTGCTTGCTCAAGCTGAGGAGGACCTGAAGCACTTGCTGTAGAAGGTCAAGCACTGTAGCCTTCAATATGGATTGAACTCAACATTAAGAAACAAATATTCTCACCTCTGGGCTGATTGATAGCATCATGATAGACGGTGAAGAGATTGAGATTGTTAACAGTTTCAGATTGCTTGGCTCTACAATCAACACTCTTGGTACCAGCAACCAGGAAATTAAAAGATGAATTGCATTGGGAAAGTCTGCTGTCAGAGACCTCTCAAAGTACTGAAGAGCAAAGAAGTAAGTCTGGAGACTAAGGTGCACCTGATGCAGGCAATGGTCTTTGCAATTCTTTGCTATGCATCAGAAAGCTGGACAATGATTTGGGATGATAGAAGGAGAATTGATGCCTTTCAGCTGTGATGCTAGACAAGAGTATTGAATATAGCGCGGACTGCTAGGAGAACAGACAAGTTTGTCCTAAAGAGGGTGAAATCAGGCTGCTCCTCAGAGACAAAGCTTTGTCAGACATACTTGAGACATGTTGGAAGGCAGGATCAATCCATGGAGAGGGGCATGGTGCTTGGGAGAGTGAAGAGACAGCACAGGGGAGGAATACCCTCAGTGAGGTGGATTGATTCAGTTACCGGGGTTGTGGAGATAGAAGTGTCAGAGGCAATAAGATTGGCCTGAGATAGAGCAGGGTTTAGGGCTGTTGTGCACAGGGTCAGTATGAGTCACAGGCAACTCGATGGCACATAACAATAGCAATAATCTTTATAAAAGCATAGCACCAGATATTTCTTACATAGTGCTGCTACTAACTGGATAGATTAGTTCTGTGAACTTTTCCTGTCACTTTCAAATCATTAGTATAGAAATAAAAAC
>NW_006399835.1:6201834-6219358 GCF_000299155.1 Elephantulus edwardii | reverse complement strand
GGAGAATAAGGTAAGAGTGGATAGATAATGAATGAACATTGCATTGTAACAGGTGAAGGAAAGAACTGTTTGAAGGGAGTACAGGATTAGGCATTATGTATGACAACAGCCCAGAATAAGAGGTACATTGCAAAGAGGACTGGTGGGTGTGGGTGGGGAATAGGGAGGTAATTGTGCAACATTGAATATATATTTTAAAAAAGTGAGCTGGGAAAGGAGAAAAGAAGGGGGGGTAAAATACACACAATGAATGAATAAATGAAAATCTAAATTTTCTGTAAACTTTCATTAAAATCACAATAGTTGTTGTTATGTGCTGTCAAGTCACTTAAGACCCATAACAACACTATGTACAACAGTTCTGAACGCTGTTCTATCCTGTGCCAACCTTATTGTCTCTGACACACCTACCCCCATTTCCCTAGTCAATCCATCTTATCGAGGGTCTCTCTTATGCTCTCCCTCCACTCTCTCATAGGGACTGGTCCTTCCTTGCAACATTCCCATTTCAAGATGGATCTAGAAATAGCTTTTTTAGCTGTGAAAGCAACCTCCTTTTTCCTCACCTTTTTATCTACAACATAGTAGATCATATGATCATTTAGGTCAAAATGTCCCCTGCCAGTCTATCTCATTTCACCAATATCTTGTTGTTGTTGTGTGCCATCATGTCATCTGCATGACCCTATGTACAACAGCTCTGGACCCTGCTTTATCCTGTATCCCCAAATACCCCAGTCACTGAGTCAATCCATCTCATCGAGGGTTTTCTCTCCTGTGCTGTATCTCCACTCTCCCAAGCATAATGTTCTTCTCTAAGTAAAGGCTCCTTCTTGCAACATTCCCAAAATATGTCAGATGGAGCTTCAGAACCCTTGCCTCCACAGAGCAACTTGGTTTCACCCTCTCCAGGGCGAATCTGTTGTTCTCTTAGCAATCTATACTCTTCTCCAGCACCTAATATGTCAACATATATGCATTCCATTTCTTTCTTAACAATGTCCAATTTTCCTACATTCATGCTTCTCACATTCCACTTTCCAGTCTCCAGTGTGTGCTAACAACTCTTCTTCCTCCTTGTGTTTCCATATTTGAGGGCTCAGCCTCAGTTGCAATATTAAGTGTATTATATTTATATATAGGGGTTTTGAGTGCTGTTATTTCAGAAGTGGATGGTCAATCCTTCTTCTTACAAATCAAATTACCTCTAAAAAATTATTAGAAAATATAAAAAAAACCAAAAAAGAAATATGTAATGTTATTATCTACTTCCATAAAATAATAAAATAATAATCACTACTGTCATGATAAAGTACTTGTTTGCATAAGATTTCCAAATATACATAGGCTTGAAATAAGCAAGATAAAGAGAACAAATGCTTTATATACCAACCAAGCAACAGCCTGGGGATCTGAAACCTCACCTCACGTCCCCCAGTTCAGTTTCTGCAGAGCTTTTATTAAAGTCAGGCAAACTCTCTGCCTGTAGTAATCTCATCTGTGAAGAAGAGAATCCTAAATTATAAGAATGCTACGTTCATTCAGATTCTAAAGATTCATATCAGTCTAGATAGATTTTATTACTTTTGCTATTATTTTTTTAACTTGTGATTGCAATTGTCTTTGTCAAAAAAAAAAGGACTGTTGAAAAATTCACTGCTATAACCACATAGCTTTAAAGCAGAGTCAGTTCTGCAGTGAAATCATTGGCCTTAAAGTGAATCTTCAGCACAAAATGGGTAAACAACCAATAAATACTCTGTTAAAATTATCACACTCTGTAAAGATGATAGCAAAAAAACACATATGTTCTAAATCCACCAACTGCTCCATGGGAGAAGGATGGGCAATTTCCTTCTGTGCAATTTACTCCCTCTGAAAGCTCTCTGGAGGGTCAGGTCCTTTCTGACTTGCCAGCACACCACAACAACAGTGCTAATCTCTACATGTTCTTACTGTTTGCTAACATCCTGGATAGATTTCTAATATCATTTTCTTTTATAATAATAACTAAGTGGGTCTTGTTTATGTAATGGCTAGATATTTTTCTTACACACATAAAATATTTGTTTTGCTAAATTACATCAGCTTCAAAATAATTAAGAAAAAAATCAATTATAGTCAATGTCTTATCGCAACTACAGAAGTGAAGAAAAAACCCAATTTCAAAACTCATACATCTTGGTAAATTTTAATAAAAGATAATATTCATACCTCTAAAAGCTCAACTATTTATTAAGCACATGACAGACATTATATGAATGTAGACCATTGTCCAAAAACAATACTGTTCAGATATGTTTCATTAAAGACATTAAATTGTTCCATTATTTGAATAGATAGGCTAATATTCATTTTCTTTTTCAAGGTATCTTCATTGATGTGTGAACTTTAAGGACAGAAGTAATCATTAATTGTTCTCATATAAAAAAATACAAACCTAAGCAATAGTCAATAAAATAATTGTCATTGTATGCAAAATAAGTCTTGAAATACTAATCTCCATTGATTCGTACTATGCCAATGTCCTTTATTGACATGTAGTACAGCATCAATACACAAGTGTAAGCAGTAAACCTGAGTTAGAGTATTGGCCTGACAGTATTCCCAGGAAAATAGAATAAGATTTTCAGCCATAGGAACAAATCTATATTGGAAAAAATGGCAGCCAGAATGCTTCTTATAAGCAAATATGGTGAGAAACCATCTCAACACACTTTGGGCATGTTACAAGGAGGACCCAGTTCCCAGAGAAGATATCATGCTTCGTAAAGTACAGCATTAATGAACAAAAAATTCTCTCTCAACAAAATGGATAAACCTGATGACACCCACAGTAGTTTGTTTTACATGGGATCTCTATGTGTTCCAACTAACTGCATGACACGTAACAAGAGCACTCTTAGATAAGTTGTCTTCTGATTAACATTAGACTAATTACTGTGGGTATTTCTTTTCTGATAAGCAGTATAGAGAAACATGACTTTTAAGAAATTTGATTTTTACCTTGGTTAGTTAACTTCAGTAAGCCAGACACATTGACAAATCAGTCACTTTGAATATATCACTTCATGGTATACTGTGAAAGGGGAGGGGAGGGAAGAGGATTTTAATTGATGGAAATAATTTAAAAGAAGATTGCATCATTCTTAATGCATTAAGATCAGAATATGATATTGATTCACATTTATAGGTGAATAAATTAAATTCATTTTAATTATTTATATATAATTTCCTTATATTTTCATTACATCTTTTATGAATTTCATCTTTAGCAATTATTTCACAGAGAAGAACAAGTTTAGGTTATATTCTCTATTCTTCACTGAATGAAACAATTTTAAGATTTAAATCTCTCCCTAAGTGATTCTTCCAGGTGCTTTATTTTATGAGAGCAAAATGTATATTCTCACTGGTAATAAGCATGGTTTCTATTTGCTATCTTTCCCATATTACATGCAACATGCTTACAGATTTCTATATCCCATTATGTGACAATCTACCTCCTGTATAACTTTTTTATATAGAAAGCCACATATATGATTGAGTGAAATGCATTGTATTTTATCTGATAAAATATACTGAAACATAAAGTTCTATTTTCTTAAAAAAATCCTTAAAATTATTTATAAATGATAGAATTACCAAATTATAATGTAAAATAAAAATTGTATGCTAATACTTTTTTCAAAATATAGTCCTAATTATGTCTCTAAAATAAGTATAAAATTAGAAGTAAACACATTGAGACAGTCCATGTAACTTATCTTGCTGATAAAATTTAAATAAGTTATTTATATTTCCACTGTACAAATACTTTGGCAGTATAAAAAAACCAACAACTCAGTATGTTTATATTATTCTCATAAAAAAAGAAAATCTCTGTAGAATCAGTGGAAGCAAAACCCAGTTCTTTAATTTCCTATATTCATATAAAGGTGGTACCTGGCCTGACTTTTTAGAAGTCAGCAGGAGCTCTGAGAATGCAAAGAGTAGATGTGCATCAGGGGAAATTAATCTAAAAACTGAGAATCATCTAGAAGTAGACATCAGAAACACAAAGCAAAGGAGGAGAGGAAACAAAGTACACTTTAAAAAACAAATACCTCATAATTTTCTTTTATTACTAATTTAAGTATGAATATATTAAAAATATTATACTGGACACAAATGAATGCTTTAAAGTAAGATTTTATAATGAGTGTCTACTTGAAACAAGGAAATATTAAATAAAACCACTATTTAATGAGATGTTTCTGGTGGACTAATGGGTAAGGAGTTGTGCTAACAATCCAAAGGAAGTAACAATTATTCCACTACTTACTTTGCAGAAGCAAGATGGTCAATCTCCTCCCATGCAATTTACAGCCTCTGAAATCCTGTTGAGGGGTCAACTATGAGTTGATTCTGATTCTATGGCAATGAACTACTACATATATGTAGTGATATATAGAGGGGTATATATAAGTGTGTGTAGTATATATAGGTGCTCTCTCACATTCATATAGGGAGCTCTGGTGGCCTACTGGTAAACAGATGAGCTACCCTAATGCCCTTGGCTCAAATCCACTAGCTGCACTAGAAAATTTCTCCTGTGTGATTAATGTCTCTGAAAACTTACTAGAGGGTCAGCTATGTGTTGGTTTGACTGAATCATACACACTAACAATAAAAACAGTATGCAAATAAATATTGAATGATTAAAATGTGTATCAGACAAATAATCATCTATGTAATATATATTCATATTTGTAATTTTTATTTATCTTTTAATAAAATATAATGTTTATTCCAGGGTTTTCTCAATCTCCTACTTTATTCACTCCCCATAATTAGAGGCATTTATCGAAAATATAGAATAATACAATTATTTAAGAAAATGGTAGAATCATAATATCTCTATCTTCATGCCGAAATATGAAATATGTATTTGACTTAATTTCAATTGAAATTTGTCTTAAAAAGAGCTCAGTGGATACTGTAAGTGCCTAACCTCTCACTTATAAAAACAAAATAGCACAGATTATTTTATTTAAAATTTTATTATCAAAGAAATATATCTATGAAAATACATGCTAAAGATGGACATCTATTAAATTTTAAACATTATTAAAATTCATAAATTAAGTCAGCCAAGTTTTGTTATAAATAACCTATAACCTAAATACTCAAGATATTCAACAGTCTGACCTCCTGTGAAATTATTTACTGCCTTCACAATTCTGAAGAAATTAAAGTTAAAATTTTTATCAAGTTAAAATCTACACAGGATTTAAGATACACTTGTCCTCTTTTATAAAGTTACTGTCCTCACAAGAAGAACGGTGAAACTACAAATAATATTATTTGTTCTTTGAAAATTCAACTTCTAGAAATAGTTATATTATGCTAGGTGAACTAACTCAGTCTCACAAAGGCAAATACTGCATAAGATGATTACTATAAAAATAGAAACATAACTAGTAAGACATGTATAAAAGTCCAAAGGGGGAAGGGACAGGGTGTCTGTCGGTGGAGAGTTGAGCATGGCAAGAATGTTATTGTTAGGTGCCATCAAGTTGAGTATTATTCATAGTGACACTGTGAACAATAGATCTAAATTTTGGCCTGTGTCAATCTTAGTATCTCTAACATCCTTGAGATCATTATCACAGTCATTGTGTCAATTCATTTCATTGAGGGTCATCCTCACTTTTACAGACTCTCCACCTTTCCAAACATGATGTTCTTTTCCAGGAAATAGCTCCTCCTAACAATTGCCCAACGTAAGTGAGACAAAACTATATCATCCTAGCTTCTAAGAGCACTCTGTCTGCATTTTCTCCATGACTTATGGCTGTCCATGGAATATTCAGTGCTATACTCAAATGCCATAACTCAAAGGCATCATTTTTTCTTCTGTCATAATGTTTTCTTGTTATTCTTGTTAGGTGCTTTCGAATCAAGTGCATCTCATATGAATCCTATAAACAGCTGACCTAAACCCTGCTCTCTCCTGTGCCATTCTCATCATCTCTGTCACACTATAGCCCATGGCTGAAGTTGCCATACTTATATCCACCCTGTTGAGGGTCTTCCTGTCCTTCATTGAGCCTCCATCTTTCCAAGCATGATGGTTCTTCCCAAAGAAAAGCTTACCCCTAAACCCCACCAGCTACATTTCCATAGTATGAAAGATGAGTTTTACCATTTTTGCCTCCAAAGGAGTACTCAGGCTGAACTTTCTCCAAAACATTATCTGTTTGCTTTTTTGGCAGTCCATGAGATATTCCATACTCTTCTCCAGCAAAGGCATCAATCAAAGGCATCAATTCTTCTTCCATCATACTTATTCATCATCTAGTTCTCTGAGGCATAGCAGGTAATTGAGAATACCATGGTTTGAATCAGGGGCACTTTAGTCTTCAAACTGGCATTGATTTTCAACATTATGGACACGTTCCTGACAGTAGACTTACTCAATATAATATATCTCTTAATTTTCTGGCTGCAGTGGTGTTGATTGTTGATGAAAGTAAGATGAAATCATTAACAGCTTCAAAACTTTCTTCATCTACAAAAATATTTGCTGTTGAGCCTGTAGTAAGGATCTTTGTTTTATTGATGTTGAGATGTAATCCACAGTGAAGTTTTTAGTTCTTGATCTTCTGCAGCAAGTATTTCATATCCTCATCACTTTTAGCAAGTCAAGTTGTGTTATCTTGGCTTAAACGGGTTGCTGGTGAGTTTTCCTCCAATCCTGCTGCCACAGTCTTCTTCACAGAGTCCAGCTTCATGAATTATTTGATCAGCATACAGAATCAATATGTATAGAGAAGAGATACACCTCTTTTCTGACTTGAAACCATACAGAGTAAGCTTGCTCTGTCTGAACAACAGCTTCTTAGTTTAGATATAGATTCTGTATGAGCACAATTGAATGTTCTTCTCATTGTTAGTTATAATTTGTTATGATCTACACATTCAAATACCTTTTACAGAGCCAATAAATCACAAATAGACATTCTTCTGGTATTGTCTGTTTATAGCCAGTTTTCATCTGACTTGTGGTATTCTGTTTTTAGCCAGTATCCATCTGACTTAGCAATGATGTCCTGGGTGCCACAGCCTGTACTAAAACCAACTTAAACTTCTGGTGATTCCCTGTCAATGTACTGACCTAGCCATTTCTGAATGTTGTTGTCCTTGTTATGTACCATCAAGTTGACCATAATCATAGTGACACTATGTACAACAGCTCTGGACCCTGCCTTGTCCTGAGCCAGTCTCACTATCTCACTAACTCCAACACACCTACCACTATTGCCTTAGTTATTCTATCAATACAGCTCATCTGGAGTTTTCCTCTCATGAACTATTCCTCACCCTTCTAAGTGTGATGTACTTTTCCTAGGATTGGTCCCACCTGGCCACATGACTAATGTATGTGAGACAGAGCTTCAAAATTCAAGCTCCAAGGAATAACTTGGTTTCACCCTTTCCAAGACAGATCTATTTGTTTTCTTGGCAATCTATGGTATTAATCTGTGGTTTAAGACTCTTCTCCAGCACCACAGCTCAATGGCATAATGTTTTCTTCTGTTATCCTTAGTCATTATCCAGCTCTCTGATGCATAGCAAATAATTGCAGAGACCATGGCCTGGATCAGGTGCACCTTAGTCTCTAGACTGACATCCTTGCTTTTTAGTACTCAGGGAAGGTCCTTGACAGAAGATTTTCTCAATGCAATTAATCTTTTGATTTCCTGACTTCTTGTGCCAAGAGTGTTAATTGTGGACCTGTGCAAAGTGTAATTGTTAACAACTTCAGTCTCTTCTCCATCCATCATAGTGTTGTCAATTGGCCCTGTGGTGAGAATCTTTGTCTTCTTGATGTTGAGCTTCAATCTATATTGAAGGCTACAGTCCTTGACCTTTTGCAGCAAACACTTCAGGTTGTCCTCAGTTTTAGTAAGCATAATGTAGGTTGTTGATGAGTCTTCCTCCAATCCTGATGCTACTTTCCTCTTCATAAAGCCCAGATTCCTGAATGATATGTTCTGCATATAGATGAAAGGTATGAAGATAGGATGCATCCTGACACATTTTCCAATATTGAACCATGCAGTGCTTCTTTGCTCTATTCTGAGGACTGCTTCCTGGTACAAGTATAGGTTTCGCATAAACACAGTCAAGTGTTCTGGTATTCCCATTTCCCTCAAGGTTAACCACAAATTGTTGTGATCCATACAGTCCAATGTCTTTGCATTGTCAATGAAACACAGATAGATATCCTTCTGGAACTCTTTGTTTTCTGCCAAGATCCATCTGACATTGATGATAATATTTCTAGTGTCATGACCTCTTCTAATTCAGCTTGTATATCTGGTAGTTCTTTTTCAATGTACTGTTCCAGCCATTTCTGCATAATCTTAAGCAGTATTTTGCTAGTGTGTGATATGAGTGATATTGTTTGATAATTGCCACACTCCGCTAGATGACCTTTTTTTTTTTTTAATGGAAATAAATATGGATTCTTCCAGTCAATTGGCCAGGTAGTTGTCCTCCAGATTTCTTAGCACAACCTGGGGAGCATGTCCAGGGAAGCACCTGTTTGTTGAAATAGGTCAATTGATATTCCATCAATTCCCAGTTCCCTGGTGCTTTATTTATTTGCCAAATCCTTTAGAGCAGTAGGAACTTCTTTCATGACCATTGTTTCTTGACCATACGTTATTTCTTTTATTATTATTATTAATTTAATGGAAGTTTACAGAGACTTAGGGTTTCTAGTCATGTATTGTTGCACTTTTCTCCCTTACCACCCTCTCCACCCCAATTAATTCTTCTCCTTGAAAAGTAAAAGGAAAACTCTTTCATTGTTATGCAATACCTCCCCCAGATCCACTCTACTGTGCAGCATTCATTCTGGATTCCTGTCATGACAGTAATACCCAATCTTATATCCCTTTTAGACAGTTCTATCCCTCATATGTTTCAATGCAATATACATCATTTGTCCCCTCTTTCTCTGTCTTCCCTCAACCCCTATGTCAGTCTCATTTTACAAGAGTGGCCCTATACAATATTTGTCCTTTTGTGACTGAGATATTTCACTCAGCATAATGTCCTCCAGGGTCACCCATTTTGAATAATATTGCATGAGTTCCTTGTTTTTCAATGCAGCATAGTATTCCATTGTGTGAAGATACCACAGCTTCTCTATCCATTCGTTTGTTGATGGGCACTTGCATTGTTTCCAGCTCTTTGCTATTGCTAACAAAGCCACAATAAACTTGGGTGTGCATATATCTACTTAGGTGGCAGTTGTGGTTTATTTATGGTCAATTCCAGTACCGGAATTGCTGGGTCAAATGGTATTTCTATTTCCAACTTTTTGAGAAAGTACCATACAGCCTTCCATAGTGGTTGTACCATTTTACAGTCCTACTGACAATGAATAAGGTTTCTAGTTTCTCCACAACCTCTCCAGCATTTGACGTTTGCTGTTCTGTTAAATTTTGCTATTCTTAATGGGTGAGATGATGTCTCATAGTTGTTTTCATGTTATTTCTTGAAATAGTTCTGTGTCAGCCAGTTCTTTTTGGTACAGTGACTCTGTACACTCCTTCCATCTTCATTTGATACTGCGTGGATCATTCAATATTATGCCCATAACAGCCTTAAGCATTGAAACTGGAGGCTTATTCTTCTACAATATCTTCTTGCATAGTAATATCCTGACTAACTTCACTCATTCCAATTCTGTAAACATTACTAAACTCTCTATAATAGAAAATCTATAAATTAAAATGGAAAATATAATAATCTAAGCTATAAGGAGAAGTGATAAGACAAGACAGGACTTTATAAACATTGGCAATGAAGTCAGGCAAGTTTGAACTGTATTAGACAAAGAGATCACACAGGAAAAGTTTAATAAAATAAAGTATGAATTACAACAAGGGATTGGAGTACAAAGTGATTGCCTAGGAAAAGGGAAAGAAAGCACATACAAAAGTAGTAAAATGAGATATAGGAAGGAGAAATAAGACTGAGATAGAATACTACAGGACTTTTATGGGATACATATGAATCATTGAAAAAGTTGCTGAGATATTCCGGGGTGAGATTTCACCAGAAATCTGTGTTATATGGTTACCATGAATGTTGATAACAGAAAGATGTCTTTGTAACACTACACTGCAGCATTAAAGTACTAGAGAAGCAATGTATACTTCAGGTACAATAGGAAGTGAGATCTAGAAGAGTTGTTTATGCTGTTAAGTGTTGGTAAAGAATTTTAAAATGATGGACAGAAATTGCTATTTGGGGAACTTGGACTTGCCACCCTGCAGACAAAAGAAGGACAATAGACTTCAGGAGAGAGGGATGCAACCAAGTGAGAGACTTCCAGAGTCAGCAATTGAGATGCTGGGGAGGGAGGGACTTGTAATTCCTATGGGGAGAAACTGCTACAGTTGAGAAAACTGGCCACCACAGGATCACTCCACAGACCAAAGAAGGAAATAGACTTCAGGAAGGGCTTTGCAATAAGGCAAGATTACTACAGGGATGACCAGAGCGATCTAAAGGGCTTAAGGAAAGGCAAACCTTCCATCTTTATGGGCCAATAGGACTTCCAGTAGAGTGAGTTACCCATCCCTATAGATAGAACACTTTAAGCTTGTACTTAATCAAACCAATAGCATCATAAAGATAAATAACTATTAAGAAACCTACACAGACACAATAAAAAACAGCCTAATATATTTCGTGAAAAATTACACATAATGTCAAGAAAGCAGAGAGCAGTTTCAAACATTGAAGGGGGAGTGGGGAAATAAGCCTTATTTTAATAAAGTAGAGCATATTGCAGACTCAAGGAATACTCCACAAACAGGGAGGCAGAAGAACTGTATTGATATGGAATCATATGAATAGCAATGGGAGAAGGTGCAAATGACAGAAGAAAGCATGGAAGACATGAATAAAGTGAATACTCCAGAGACAGGGAGTCAGAAAAAATATATCAACTCAGAGGACCATGAACAACTACAAAGGAACTTCAAAACATCAAAGTAAGAATTGAAACTGTAAGAGGTACAAGAACTTCAAAAAACCAAAAAACAATTACAAGACAGAGGTACAGCCAACATAGTACTGGGGGGAAAAAAGCCTAAAAATGCAATCCAGAATATTAGATTTGAAATGGCAGACGTTTCCAACATATTGGAATGACAAAAATGCAGAACATAACAGATGGAACAGAGAGCTAGTGAGCTAGAAGATGAAAATCCCAATGGGAGGGCACTAGGGAGAAAAAAAGAAATCAGAGATGAGACATAAAAAAATGAAGAAAACATTAGAATTGTGTGGAATGACATCAAAAGGAATAAAAGTTTGAAATCTCAAAACATGAAAGAGACAGGGGAAGCAATGAGAAAATTTTGAAAGAGATACTGTAAGAAAATTTCCCAGGCTTTGTGAAGAACAGAAAAATACACTTTGTTTCTTTTTTACCCCCCCCCCCGCCCCGTATTTTTTTGTTTGCTTTTTTAAATTTTTTTAACTAATTATTTAATTAATTTTAATGAAAATTTACAGACTTTGGATTTTCGTTCATTCATTGTTGCACTTTTCTCCCTGCCAACCTCCCCTCCCCCTCCCCCCAGTACACTCTTCTCTTGGAAAAGTAAAAGAAAACTTCTTTCATTGTTTTACATTCCCTCCTCCCAGGTCCACTCCACTATGCAGTCTTCATTTTGGACTCCTGTCATGACAATACCTAATCACATATCCCTTTTAAACAGTTTTCTCCCTCATCTGTTTCAATACAGTATACATTATTTGTCCCATCTTTCTCAGTTTCCCCCCAATCCTGATGTCAGTCTCATTTTACGAAAGTAGGACTATGCAGTATTTGTCCCTTTGTGACTAAGGTATTTCACTCCGCATAATGTCCTCCAGGGTCACCCATTTTGAATAATATTGCATGAGTTCTTGTTTTTGAATGCAACATAGTATTCCATTGTGTGAATATACCACAGCTTCTCTATCCATTCGTTTGTTGATGGGCACTTAGGTTGTTTCCAACTCATTGCTATCATGAACAAAGCCACAATAAACATGGGTGTGCATATATCTGCTTGGGTGGCAGTTTTGGCCTTTTTGGGATATATTTCCAGTTGTGGAATTGCTGGGTCAAATGGTATTTCTATTTGCAACTTTTTGAGAAAGCGCCATACCGCCTTCCACAGTGGTTGTACCATTTTACACTCCCACCAACAGTGAATAAGAGTTCCAGTTTCTCCACAACCTTGTCAGTATTTGATGCTTGCTGCTCTGTTAAATTTGCTATTCTTACAGGGGTGAGATGGTATCTCTTAGTTGTTTTGAGAAAATCCACTTTCAAGAAGTTCAGTGAATCCCGAATAGACTAGACTCCAAAAGAAAAAGCATTAAATTCTAATAGTTAAAGTCTCTAAAATCAAAGATAAGGATAAAAACAGAGCAATGAAAACAGAGTTACCTACTGAGCAGAATCAATTAAATTAAACTATGTGATCAAGAAGACAAATAGGATGGTAGATACAGGTTCAAAGAAAATAATAGCCAGCTGAGAATCCTTGTGGAGTTTTTCTCTCTATGTGGCTTTTCTAGTATAGATGACCATGTGGAAGGGTGGGACTGTGTGAGTGAGGTATGTGGCCTATCCACAAAAAGATTGACTAGCTAGCATTCCACAGGATTAGTCCATTTTAGTAATCTAAAAGAGGATTGGTTAGTCTCACCAATATATTGAACAGCTCTAGCTAGAGAAAATAAAAATTCTTCCTGTGTCAAAGAGATTTTTTGTTTAGCCAGAGAGGATAGATGTCCTCCGACCCATTCAGAATGGTAGAAGCAGGGATGGTTGAACTGAAGAATTGGATTGAGGTGGAACTAGAGGGGTGCGGATGAAGCCAATATTGACAGTACTGAGGATGTTGTTTGACAATATTGTTGGACAACTATGGAGGATGTCAATATTGGCAAGACTGAGAACTTAGCAACAATCAGAGCCACAAGGCTCAAGGCTGAAGTCCCTGTGTGCAGATTTCAGAGAAATCTTGACTGTATTTTTTATTAATCTGAATTATAATTTTTTTTAACTCCCCCAATATGATTCTATGTGGTCTATAAGCTGTTACATTAAATTTTAGACCCAGCCAAGCAGTAAGATTGGTGCTGAGATGAAGAGGCATCATTGGAGTGTAGGGAAAATGTTCGACCTCTTGGGAATTTGTTTTGTTATTGATTCTGTGCATGGGGATAGTTTCCTTCTGTGCAGTTGGTGAAGGTTAGATATGGTACTCCCTGTATGGCCCTTGCTCTTTTTACAATCCTGTACCTAGCAAAGCCATCCATTAGATATGAAGGAGAAATTAGATCATTTGCAGAAAAGCAAGAAGTTATTGATTTAGTGAAAACAAAGTCAATTCTACAAGAAATTCTAAAGGAAGTCCTCGACACAGAAACACCAAAGGAAAGTAGATGAAGCATAGTAATCAGAAAAAACAGGAAAAGAAATATAGCAAAGTGGTAGTGATAAAACCAGGCTTGTCTATAATCACAGTTAATATGAATAGAATAAGTGCACCAATCAAGATAAAAAGAGTAGAAAACTGAATAAAAAAAGAACAGCAAACAAACCAAAGCTCCACAATAAATTGCCTACAAGAGATATGACTAAAGAAACAAAGAAAAAGATAAAAAGTCAAAGGCTGGGGAAAAAATATACCAAGCAAATGGCACTCACAAAAAATAGAAGTAATGATATTAATCTTTGATAAAATAGACTTCAGGATAAAAACCACCATAAAATAAAAGAAAGGCATTTTTGTTCCTTTGCTTTTAATCATTATAATGATTATAACACTCTATTAAGAACACAAAATGTTTGTCAACATCTAAGCACCAATTGATAGAACTGCAAAAATACATAAAATAACAGTTAACAAAATTGAAGAAAGAAATAGCACCATAGCAGTAGTAGGAGACTTTAACACACCACTTTCACCAAAGGATTGGTCAACTCAAAAGAATCTTTAAAAAGAGGCAGATCTAAACTAAACAAACACGAAAAGAACCTCACAAATGTATTCAGGGTCCTGCACAGAACTTAAAGTCAACTCACGTTTTTTCTCACTTGCATATGGTACATTCTCCAGATTGATCATATATTAGGACACAAAGGAAGCCTTAATAAATTAAAAAACCTTGAAATAATACAAAATATCTTTGCAGATCACAGTGCCATAAAACTAGAAATTGGTGACAAGTGGGTATAGCTTATAAAAATCACCCATTTGGAAGCAAAATAACACCCTGGGAGAACACAATTGGCTTATAGAAGAAATAAAAAATTAAATTAAAAAGTTCCTCAAAACAAATGAAAATATAGCATAGTAAAACCTCTGATACAACTAAGACAATCCTCAGGAGACAGTTCACAGCAACAGGCAAACAAATAGAAAGGAAGATTGAAGCAAAATTAATGACCTAACTCAATACCTAGATCAAATAGAAAAAAAGCAACAAACTAGCCCAATAGCTCTACAAGAAAGGAAAATATAAGGACAAGAGTTGGAGTCAGTGAGATCAAAAAACCCAACGACACAAAACAAACAAAAAAACCCAACCCATTAAAACCATCAATAAAGTCAGGAGCTGATTCTTCAAAAGGATCAATAAAATATACAAACCATTAGCAAAAAAGAAGAGAAAGAGAACACAAAAATAGCTTGAATAAGAAATGATAGAGGTGATATCACACCAGTTATCACACCAACAGAACCAGATGAAATTAAATTGTTAATATCAGACAGAATATTTTATAAATCTATGTTCTAATAAATTTTAAAACCTAGAGGAAATGAACAAATTCCTTGAAACACATTGCCTACCTAGACTGACACAGACGATGTAGGGCACTTGAAGAAACTGAGCAGGTCACAAAAAGACTCTTCCCTAAGAAACCCCAAATAAACAACGCACTTCCAAAAAACCAAAAATGAAATAGGCACAGCATTCCCTGATCCGAAAACCAACTATACAGATGGGGTAAAATGTGCAATGATGAATGAAAGAATTAGCATCTAACTTTTCTGCACACTTTAATATCACAATTAAAATAAAAAGTTTATTTAAAAAAAACTTAAAAGCCAACTGTACAGATATATTAGGCTTAACAGCATGATACTGGTACAATGACAGGCACATAGACAAATGGAATAGAATCGAGAACCCAGAAATTAACCCATCTATGTATGATCCACTGATGCTTCACAAGGAAATAAAGCCTATTAAATGGTGAAACTACAATCTTTTCAGCAAATTGTGCTGACAAAACAGGACATCTACCTTCAGAAAGCTGCAGCAGGGTCTACACCTCACACTATACACAGAAATCAGCTCAAGGTGGATCAGAGACCTAGGGGTAAAGCCTAAAACCATAACAATCATAAGAGATAAAATGGTGCCAAATTAGAAAGCCTAGCCTAGGGTATAAATAGGTTCCAAATGTAGCTAGAAATGTACAACCAGAAGAGGGTTAAATCGATTAATGGGAACTTCTAAAGATTAAATCTCTACTTACATTAACAGATTTTTCCTATAGGATGGAAAGAAAGGTGCTAACTGAAAAAATATTCAGCAATGATTTCTTAGACAAGGATCTCATAACAAAAGTTGACAGAATACTACAGGGCCTCCACAAGAAAAGACTGATGATTCAAAATGGGTAAAAGACATGGAAAGACTTTTCACAGCTGAAGACATTCCACTGACCAAACTACACATGAAGAAATGCTAAAAATCACTGACAATAAGAGAGATAGATGCAAATCAAAACCACAGTGAGATACCAAGTCACCCGAGTAGCAGTGGCAAAGTTTAACAGGATAGCTAACAATAAATGTTGAGGAGAATGTAGAGAGATTGAACTCTCATACACTATTGGTTGGACAATCACTCAAGAAGACAGTTTGATGTTTCCTCAAAAACCTGAAAATACAAATCCCATATGACCAATAATTTCCAATGAGTATAGCCCAAAGAAGAGGGACAGGTACAAATTCTCGGCACTTTTACGGCATCTTTTCATCCCAAGTGGGTGTCAGCAGATGAGACTTACCAGATGAACTGGGGGTCTCTGGTTAACAGTCCACCAGCATGTGGGCGTGCCAGAATTTTTAAATGCTGAAATGCTTTGCCTCACCTTCAGGCTGAGGGCTAGTGTGTTGTGAGTCGGTTTTATGCTGGACATTATGATGGCCTCTCACATCTTGAGGATGGACAGGTATAGAATGCTCCACCCTCTTATGCCTTTCTTTTCATTCTTAGTAGGTGTCAGCATGTGGGACTTGCCAGATGAACTGGAGGTCCCTGGCTAAAAGTCTACCAGCGTATGGGTGTTCCATAATTTTTAAATCCTGTAGAGTCCGAGTGAGGGCCACAGGCCCTCAGGCCCACTTTTAGTTGCTTTTGGTCAAACATTCTTCTAGGTGGTATAGGACAGGTCTGTTGATTTGCTATACAGAAGAGTAATTCATGTTTGCTCTGATGCTGAACACTATGACCCTGATGTACCAAATGAGATATTGGTCACCCATGGTGGACAGTGCTGGGTGGAGCTCCCCAATTAAATCAAGCCGGGAAGCAGGAATTGCATCCGCTTCTGAAATAGCTTGCCTCTGGAAGCCCTGTGAACTTGGAGAAATGAAGAAAGTTATACAAGTGTTCAGGTCTTTTGTTCATAGTGTCACTATGAGTCACCTACAACTCTACAGCATTTAACAACAAAAATACCCCAAGGAAACTAGAACTGAGACACAAACTGAAATTTATACATCAAAGTTCATACCAGCATTACTCCAAATTTCAAGAAAATAAAAATAGCTCAAATGTCCATCAAAAAAATGAGTGGATTGAGAAACTGTGGTATATTTACACAACAGAATACAGCACACAGGTGTAGCAATTTTGAAAAATACTATAGAGTATAGGAGAGGCTGGAGAGCAATATGATAAGTTAATTAACTCAGTTTCTTTAGAACAAATACTGCATACAACCATTATTGTAAAAATAGAAGCATAACCAGTATGATGTGTATAAATTCCAAAGGAAGAGGGAAAGAGGGTGTGGACTGAAAGAGGGAGCAGTGGAAATCACTGGATTGCAGAGTTTGTTGGGTAGAAAGAGAGGGTGAAGGAATTAGAAAAGATCCAGAGCAGATCGAAAAAGACAGGGTAATAGTAGGCATAGATCAATGGTGATAAATTTTATCAAACACATTGTATGGGAAAGATCATATGAAACATTGTGAGTCAAGGAACGGATTAAACACAATGGATATGAATTAAAACAATGTATACAACTTTGGTATGCAAACCAACATAAAATAAAACAAAAATATTCTTTCTCCTGCTGTCATAAAAATACAAAGTTTAAAAATCCATCTAAATTATAAAAAACAATAATTAAAAAACCTGGAAGCAAAAA
>NW_006399835.1:6196479-6200719 GCF_000299155.1 Elephantulus edwardii | reverse complement strand
AGCTCTGCAACTGCATCCCTGCCCATCCTCACCCTTTTGCCCCCAACCCTCACCTCCTTGTACACCCAATTTGCTTTTTCCCAATAAAAATTAAAAAAAAAACAACAAAAAATTTATACTCTCATAATGTGTTTGAATTTATTATAATATACTGTATGGTGTTTTGCTTTTTCTTAGCTTGTACCTACAGATTTCTGTGTTTATCAACTAAAGAAGGTTCAAAATTGGGAAGGGTGTACACCAGGGATGTGTCCCATCTCCATACCTTTTCAGTATATATGAAAAACAGATTATCCAGTAGACAGATTATCACAGGATAGTGCTGAGGTTAGGGCTGTTGTACATAGGGTCGCTATGAGTTGCAGGCAACTCGATGACACTTAAACAAAAAACAACAAAGCAAACCATGCCATCTATGCTGTTGTTGCTATGTCCATAGCAACCCTATGTACAGCAGCTCTGAAGTCTGCCTTGTCCTGAGCCAGTCACAATGATCTCCCTTTTCCCAGTTACTGTATCAATCCATCTCATCAGGATCATCTTCTAAACAGATCAAATTGTTTTCTTGGCAGTTCATGGTATGTTCAAGACTCTTCTCCAGCACCATAACTTGAAGCATCTATTCTTTTTCTGTCTTCCTTACCCGTTCTCCAGCTCTCTGATGCATAGCAGTAATTGCCGAGAGCATGGCCTGGATTAGGTGCACCTTAGTCTATAAACTGACATTGTTACTTTCAGTACTCTGGAGAGGTCCTGCCAGCAGAGTTTTCCAATGCAATTTGTCTTTTGATTTCCAAACTTGTTGGTGTTAAGAGTGTTGACTTTGGAGCCAAGCAGCTGTAATTCTTAACAACCTCAATTTCTTTTCCATCCATTATGGTGCTGCCAATTGGCCCTGTGGTGAGAATCTTTGTTTTGTTTTGTTTTGTTTTTGATGTTGAGTTTCAATCTGTATTGAAGACTACAGTCCTTTACCTTCTGTAGCAAGAACTTCAGGTCCTTCTCATTTTCAGCAAGCAAGGTTTTGTCATCTGTATAACAAAAGCTGATGAGTCTTCCTCTAACCCTGATGCCACACTTCTCATAAAATCCTGCTTACAAAATGATCTGTTCTGCACATAAGTTGAAAAGGTAGGGAGACAGGATGGATCACTGACATACTCCTTTCCTGATTTTAAATAAGCAGTGCTTCTTTGCTCTGTCCTGACGACTGCTTCCTGGTCCAAGTATAGGTTTTGCATGAGTGTAATCAAGCCTTTTGGGATTTCCATTCTCTTCAAGGTTAACCACAATTTGTTGTGATCTACAAAGTCAAATGCCTTTGGATAGTCAAAGAAACACAAATAGAAACCCCTCTGATACTCTGCTTTCTTCCAAGATCCACATGACATTGGTGATAATGTCTCTTCTAAATCCAGCTTGTATTTCTGGTAGTTGTTTGTAAATATACTGTTCCAGTCATTTCTGGAAAATATTTAGCAGAATTTTGCTAGCATGTGATATTATAGGACAATTTCAGCACTCTGTTGAGTTACCTTTTTTTTGAAATGGGAATACATATAGATCTCTTCCAGTCAGCTGACCATGTAGCAGTCCTCCAGATTTCTTGGCACAACCTCATGAGCACGGCCAGGGCAGCACCTGCTTGTTGAAATACATAAATTGGTATGCCATCAATTTCTGGGGCTTTATTTTTTTGTCATATCCTTCACAGTAGCTTGAACTTCCTCTTTTTTCACTATTTCCTCTTGATTATATGTTGTTTCTTGAAATTCTTCTTTGTCAGTCAATTATTTTTTAGTACAATGACTCTGTATACTCCGTACCTATTTTTTTTAAAAAATTATTATACTAGTTTATTTATAAAATTCAAATACATTGTTTTTTTAGACCTGATTCTTCCAATTCTTCACCTCTGCCCCCCGCCCCGCGATGCTGCCAGGATCATTCAGTATTATGCCCCTAACATCCTTATGTATTACAGCTCAAGGCTTTAATTTGTTCTTCAGTGCCTTCAGCTTAAAGAATGCTGAGTCAGTTCAGCTTTTTTATTTTCTGATTCCAGCTGTGCACATTTCACCATGATACTTTACTTTGTCTTCACACGCTGCCTTTTGAAATCTTTTGTTAAGCCTCTCAACTTCTTGATTTTTTTCATTTTGCTTTGGATTCTTGGCGCTCTAGTGCGATACACATAGTCTCTTCTGACATCCATTTTGCTCTTTTCTTCTTCCTCCATCTTTGTAATAATATTTTGTATTCTTCACAGACAATGTTCTTGATATTTTCCAAGAGCTCAACTGGTCTTTGCTCATTACTCTTCAAGGCCTCATGTGTGCTTCTGAGTTGGTTTTTAAATTCAGAAGGGATATATTAAAAATAAAATTTTATTCCTGTGTTTATTACTTAACCTTAAGGGATTCTTTTCTAATCAACAAAATTGAAGAAAGTTATTAAAGGTCCTTTTAGCATTATCTAGCATGTATGATTCTATTTTTACAATTTCAGAACACTGACCTGATGTATCTCACATATAGAGAACAGATATATATTTAGATTACATGAAGAACATAATGTCTGCATAGGATTATTCATCACCTTATGACTAAATCACAAGTCATCAACTTTCAAAAGTACTTTTCCCTCCCTCACATATACATTTTAACACCTAGACTATGCCACCAACGATGACAAGCCATGGTTTGACACATTATTAGGAATCCCAATCAAGGTGACCCAACAGAGTGCAGAAATTATCGAACAATATCATTTATATCACATGCAAGCAAGATTCTGCTGAAAATTATCAAAAAACGAATGGAGAAGTATGTCAACAGAGAACTGCCAGATGTGCAGGCTGGATTTAGAAGAGGTCGTGGTACTAGGGATATTATAGTCAATGTTAGATGGATCTTGGCAGAAAGCAGAGGATACCAGAGAAATGTCTATCTGTGCTTTATTGACTATATAAAGACTTTTGACTGTGTGGATCTCAACAAGCTTTGGCTGACTCTGAGAAGAGTGGGAATGTCAGAACATTTGATTGTGCTTATGCAAAACCTGTACTTGGACCAAGAGGCAGTCGTCAGACCAGAGCAGAGACACTACATGGTTTAAAATAAAGAAAGGGGTCTGTCAGGGATGTATTTTGCCTCCATACCTTTTCAATGTGTATGCAGAACAGATCATCCGAGACGCTGGGCTGTATGAGGAGGAATGTGGCATCAGGATTGGAGGAAGACTCATCAGCAATCTGCATTATGCCGATGACACAACCCTGCTTGCTAAAACTGAGCAGGACCTGAAGTGCTTGCTGCAGAAAGTCAAGGACTGCAGCCTTCAATATGGATTGAAACGCAACATCAAGAAAACAAAGATTCTTGCATCATCATGATGGATGGTGAAGGAATTGAGATTGTAAACAGCTTTAGTTTTCTTGGCTCCACAATCAACTCTCTTGGCACCAGCAGCCAGGAAATTAAAAGACGTATTGTGTTGGAAAATTCTTCTGTCAGAGATCTCTCCAAAGTACTGAAGAGCAATGATGTCAGTCTGGGGACTAACGTGCACCTATACAGGCCATTGTCTTTATTATCACTTGCTATGCAGCAGAGAATTGGACAATGACTAGGGATGATAGAAGGAGAATTGATGACTTTGACCTGTGGTATTGGAGAAGAGTGTTGAATATAAAATGGACTGCTAAGAGAACAAACAGGTTCATCCAGGAGATGGCTAAACCAGGTTGTTCCTTGGAGGCATGGATTTTGAAGCTTCATCTGACATACTTTGGATATGTTGCAAGGAGGGTCCAATCCTTGGAGACGGACGTCATGCTTGGGAGTGTGGAGGGACAGTGCAGTAGAGGAAGACTCTCAATGAGATAGATTGATTCAATGATTGGGGTATTGGGTGTTGGTGTGTCAGAGATAATTAAGATTGGCACAAGAAAGAGTAAGGGTTTAGGGCTGTTGCATATAAGCTCACTATGAGTCACAGGTGACTAGATAGTATCTAACAATAACAACAAAAATAAAAAACAATATATGAAGGTGCAAAACAAATAATCTTCCTGAAAGAGGAAACTAGGGTCACACAGTTCATAGAGAGATATACTGCTAGTGTAAAGATGGCATTTCTTTGTGGGTTCAAATCCACCAGAGGCTCTGTGGTAGAAAGACGTGCAATTTCCTATCATGTAATTTACAGCCTCAGAAAACCCTCTGGGGAGTCAGCTATG
>NW_006399835.1:6193855-6196379 GCF_000299155.1 Elephantulus edwardii | reverse complement strand
TGATGGAACTTTTGGATTGCATAGTGGAGTGGAACTGGGGGGAGGGATTGTAAACCAATGAAATAATTTTACTTTTCAAAGAGAGGAGTGTACTGGAGGAACAGGGAGCTATGGGCAGGAAGAAAAGTACAACAATGAATGAATGGAAATCCAAAGTCTCTGGAAATGTTAATTAAAATTTTAAAAAAATGAATAAAAATATTTATAATAATCTTGAACTAGCAACAGTAACAGAAGAAATTTGGTGATCTTTTACTTACTTGTAAGCTTAGTTTGTATTATCTATGTAAGGAAAACAGCTACAACAATATGGGGGTTTTTTTGGTTGAATATTCTAGAAATTGTCTTTCAAGTTTTTAAGATGCTATAGAAGAGAGAGCAGAAAAGCATTTTACTTACTTAAGAGGTTATAGTGTGTTTTTTTTGTTCTTTCAACAAAGCAATTCATTGAAAATATACAAATGGTGACTATATAACATTTTTGTAGGTAATTTTGCCACTTCTCTATCTCCAGAGTTCTTCATAGGCAGAGGAATGTTAGCATTCAATCGTATAGTCCATTACATTCCAAATAACCCATCTTATATTTCTAAATTGTGGGAAATGCTTTATTTATTTTTCAAATCCCGTGGACACTGGAAACAGAATATACAATATACTCAGTTACTTGTCCTGCATAGATTCATATTTCTTAAAGCAACAATCTAACTACAGACTTCTGAGTTTTCTGGTGAACTTCTAAAGAGATATATTATTCAGCAATATTTTTCATATATCTCACTATCAAGGGAGGAAAAAATCAAGTCAAGTTTTGTAAAACATGTGATACAATTAAATGAAAAGAAATATCATTATTTTATCAGATAATCATTTGACCCGTAATTCCTGTTCTGTCATTTCCTCTTTTAGTCATCAGCTTTCTCTATGTCCTTTCCCTGATGAATCTTCAATTCTTTATCTTTCAAGATCCTAATCTTCTTTCTATATATGTTTAGCACTTGCTAACCACTAAAATTTATTATTGCTTATAAAGGAAAATAAGAAAATAAAATATCTTTTGTGTATAACTTATAACCCACAACAACTAACTTAAAAGATTACATGATTATTATTGCATTATAAAGTGTCAAAGATCATAAAAAGGCAATTTCAGGATAATGTGGAAGACTAATCTCAGAAGCACAAATTCAATCCACAGATTCTATAAAGTTAGAAAATAAAAAAAATAGACTAAATAACTAGGCATATAATTTTAATACTACAAAACCTTAGAAAGCAAGTTAGGTGACAGAAATGATACAAAACAGTAACAACAATACATTTCTGATACTGAGTAAGAGAAGAAAGGAAAATCAACAAGATAAATAGCTATAGAATAACACAATCATAATCAGTGTCTCTTAAGAGTACCTTTATGAAAAATCTTAGGGAGAGTCGAAGAACTAAAAATTTGCATTTCCATTATGATGTTGTTAAGTGAGTACAACTAATAGCGACCTTATGAACAGCAGATCTGCACACTGCCCTATCCTGTTCCAACCTCACAATCTTTGATACAATCAAGTCCATTGCTACAGTCACTGTTTCAAATCACCTGGTTGAGGATCTTCCTCTCCTTTGGTATTCCTTCACCTTTTTAAGCATAATATCTCTCTCCAAGGAACTGTCTTTCCTATCAACATGACCAAAGTATACAAGTGCAAGCCTCCTCATCTTCACCTCCAAGATGCTTTCTGACTGCACCTTCTCCAAGACATACATGTTTGCTCTTCTGGCAGTCCATGGAGTACCCAACACTCTTATACAACACCAGAGTTCAAAGGAATCAATTTTTCTTCTGTCATCCTTATTTATTTTCCAGCTCTCAGATGCATAGCAAATTATTGAAAAGACCATGGCCTAAATGATGCACACCTTAGACTTCAGATTAACACCATTGTTCTTCAATAATTTAGAGAGGTCCCTGACTGCAGATTTTCTCAGTGCAATATGTCTCCTGATTTCCTGAAAGCTAGTGCCAAGTGTATTGATTGTGGATCAAAAAAATAAGATTAAAGCATTGGCAGTTTTAATCTTTTCTCCACCTATCATGATGCCACCTATAGGACCAGAGGTGAGGATTTTGTTTTCTTGATGTTAAGATACAATCCATTTTTATTTTATTTTATTCTTACAATTTACTTACAAAGTTCAAAAACATTGTTTTCCACAAAAGATCCTTCACTTTTCCTTCCTCCCACCTACACATCAAATTGTGCAACCCTATGATTAACATCGAGCTCCCCACCCTCACCCCTCTATTTCAACCCTCCCCCCTGCTTTGGATCTTCATGCTCATTCTACAATAATGGTTCTATACAGTATTTGTCCTTGCGGGACTGAGTTAGTTCACTCAGCATAAGAGATGAAATCCATATTGAAGGCTGCATTGTAACATTTCCACTACAGGCTTCAGTACCTACTCTATTTATGGAATGCATCTTTAGGTTATTAAAATGATATCTTTAATATATGCATATTCATA
>NW_006399835.1:6170999-6193755 GCF_000299155.1 Elephantulus edwardii | reverse complement strand
ATTATAAATGCAATTCATACATTTGGTTTTGCTCCATCTGAAATCACAGCAACTATAAATGAAAAAGAGGCTCAGAAAATAATAAACAGTAATATCAGCAGAAGAAAAATTTGAACTGCTACTTTTCAAGCTCTGGTGACTTGCAAACAAGTGCTGCCAGCCTAAATTCAAGTGGTCTAAATACACTAGTTGCCCCATTGGAGAAAGATGGGCATTCTCTTCCAGTGACATTTACTGCCTCTGAAAACCTGCTGGAGGGTTGACTATAATTCACTTCCTACTGGACTGGATATAACAATAAAAGCTAAATTTTGAAAATCGAAGCCAGACAGGCAAAGATGGCTCTTTTTATTGATCTGGAGAAAGCTAACTGCAGAGACACTAGATACCTTGAGAGTATCTGGTTGATATTCTCCAGCACAATTTAAGTAATCTAAGAAGCCCTTTACTTCAAGAAGGATACAAGACAGAACAGATAGCAAGATAAGTTGTTGAAGATCTTTATAAAGTATGTTTTGTCATACCTCAATTGCCCATTAATCACCCCTCTTATAGCTATTTGGAAGGGAAAGGATTTAGCATCTGGAAATGTTAAACAATAGAGAAATTTATCTAAGAATATAAGGTACAAGTAAAGAGAAGAGGTACACACTGTATTAAAACTGAAATTTTAGTGAACAGATACTCTTCTTCCTTATGTCCAGACTACTTACATTCAGTCCTAAATCTCCCAGGCAGAAAATTGAGGAGAAAAATCAAATCAAAAGAAAATACAACTTTTACTAAAAGTAGGATGCTATCCACCTCCCCTCCATTCCCCTCTAAATAGTTTAATATTTTCCTCTCAATAAAAGAAACCACTCAACCAGTCTCATCCAAATACAAAGTAACACTAATTTCTTAATGTCTCATTCTTGATAAAAAATTAGGTAACAATGACCACACAGCTGTAGAAAGACTGTATTATAAAAATCACATAAAAACCAATAGAAAAAAGCAATTTAAATAGCATGATGTATTTTTTAAATGTAATATTGTGCTTAAGGTCAAAAGAAAACTGTTATACCTCTAGTCCCAGATTAGAAGAAAAATACTATACTTGTGGCCCTAAATTAGACTACTCTAGAAAGCAGGATTGGCGTCGACTTCCCTAAACAACATGCCTCTGGAAATTCTATGAACTTTAATAAATGACGATAGCTATAGAAAGGCTTCAGGCCTTTTGTTCACAGGGTCACTATGAGACATGCTTCACTTGACGGCAATGAACAACATATTTAAAAAAATGAATTATTCCAGAGAGCAAGACCAAATTTTATCAAAGTTAGCCTCAAAAATAAACTATATACTTTGTTAGAAGAGCTCCCTTAACAAAAAAAAAATAATAATAATAATAGAATGGTTGGAAATGGAATAGAGAATCTCTCTCAGAAAGTAAAACAAAAATAAGCGAGATAAAATAGTAGGGATAATTTTAATAAAAAATATGTATTTATTTATAAAGTTTAAAATTTATATAATCAAAGTTCTAGGTCAATGACAGAAAATCAAGGAAAAAATTATAGAAAACATAGTAATAGAAAAAGTTCAAGAACTAAACTAAAGCACATTTTTTCTCTAGAATAAAAACAGCACAAAGCACCTAGCTAGCCAAGATAAATTGAGAAAACAGTAACAATTCTTCCCAAGATGTATCACTAGAAAATTTCAGTATCTATCATAGCAAGATGTTGAAAGTTTCCAAAGAGAAAAATATATCTTAAAAGTTTAAAAATAGTTTACATACAAATGTCAGTTTTTTTAAAAGTAACATATTTCTTAGCATCCATGATGAAAGCAAATGTTACAAATGTGAAAAATAACGTTAAACTCATAGGCATTTTTGTGAACTGAATTATGTCCCCTTAAAATATATATTATAAATCTTAACCCCTCTATCTAACATTACAATCCTATCTGAAGGTGTGTTTTCTGTGCTATGTCAACAGATCACTTCAGTGTAGAGTGTGTTTTGAGTTAATCATCTTTTAATTCACCAACACTGTGAGAAAATAAGTTTCTGTTTCTTAAACCCATCTACTTGTGGTGGTTATTATTGCAGTACTAGATTATTGAGCAAGTATCGTTTTCTATCTAAAAAAATATTGAGAGCATGTTATTAAAACGTCTTCTTCTTCCCCTACCTTTACAAGAAACTACTAGCGGAAGTACTTAACAAAACAGGAAGTAACCAGCCCATGAAATCATTTTTATAGCCAAACAACTGTTAGCTTAATTTGTAAAGAATATTTGACTTGAGAATTGAGCTCTTTTAAAGAATTACATATATTATTAAATTCACCACTTACTCTAACATATAGATAACTTTTTAATGTAGAATTACTGACTATAAGTATGTTGTCGTTGTAGTGATGTTGACTTGGAACCAATGCATAGCTGACACTCGAGTAGATTTTCAGTGCTAGTAAACGACAGAGGATAAATTGTTCTAATTATCACAGCTCTTATCTGTCAGTTTGCTGTCCTGAGATAATTTGTGGATTGCTGTGATGGTGAAAGCTAAACCACTGGTGTGTCAAATACCACAAGAGTCCCAAGAGAGACAATTTTTAGTAAAACTCCCATATTAAGACTGACTAGGGAGCAGAATTAATCATCCACTTCTTAAATAACAGTCCTCTGAAAATCCTTTGAACAGTAGAGGAACACTTGTAATTATAGTAATAGAGGTAGAGCTCAGACTGGAAGTCAACTGAGATGGGGAAAAATAGTGGCAAATATTTCTTAATAACTAGATCATGGATTATACAAAGCAGGGAAATTGTAAACTAGAATTTGTGAAAAATGATATGGAATTCAAGAACATCAATGTTCTAGGCATTTATGAGATAAGACAGATGCATTTTGGCTACATTGAACCAGATAATCACATGGTATACTATGCTGGGAATGAAAAATAGAAGAAGAATGGACGGTGTGCATTCTTAGTTAAAAAGTCAATTTCAAGTTCTGTCCTGAAACACAATGTTGTGAGTGAGAGGATATTGGCCATATTCATAGGAGGAAAACGTGTTACTATTATTCAAATATATGCTCCTACTGTAGTAGCATCTTAAATGGTAAGCATTTGAGAGGCCATTGTATATGTTAGCATCAGAGAAGCCATTTTTTTCTGACAGCCATATTAAGAAATGTATGTTTCAATAACTTTAGCAATAATATGTTTTGTTAAGATTTATGTTTCCAAGTACATGTCGGCCCAGCTTGGTTACTACTCCCTGACTACATCCTATGCCTGGAACGGAGTCTGGAGAAGTCAGAAACAATGACTACTCCCAATAGTAAAGAAATATCAACTGCCAATCACAATGAACTTTGTGTAAACCCCATATCCAGTATCTGTATATAAACCCAATCTTTGTTTCCCCTCAGGGTAGGAATGGTTTGGGCAAATAGCTGATGTTCTTTACCTTCAGATAATAAAACGTTTGCTAGTTTTTCAATCTTGGTGGAGTGTTTAAATCTCCAAAGAGGAGGAAATTGAAATTTTTTACCAAATCTTGCAGTCTGAAATTGACCAAACTTGTAATCAAGATGCATTAATGACAACTGGTGACTAAATTGTAAAGGTTGGAAACAATGAAAAAAAAAATTGGTAGTCATAATGTATGGACTTGGTAATAGAAATGAGGCTGGAAATAGAATGACCTAATTTTTTACGTTTAATGGTTTATTCATTGCTAATTTAAAAAAAACAAAAACCCACAACAACCACAAATGGCAACTTTACACAAGGACTTACCTGGTAGACTGCATAGGAATCAGTTTGACTGTATCTGTGGAAGGATTCAAAAGAGAACCTACATGTCAGCGGTCAAAACTAGGCCAGGGGCAGGCTGTGTTACTTCTGTGCAAGTTCGAATTGAAGCCAAAGAAAATTAAAACAAGTCCATGAGAACTAAAATAGGATCTTGAGTCTCTACCAACAGAATTTTAAAATCATCTTAGGAATATGTTTCAAGCACTGAACATCAATGAACAAAGGCCAGCTGAGTTGCAGGATGACATCAAGGAGAATAAAAGGTCATTACAAAGACAGAGGAGAAAGAAAAACTGAAATGAATGTCAGAAGAGAATCTGAAAAAATGAACTGAAGCTTCAAGAGGCCAAAAACAAACGGGTAAACATTCCAAAATTAGATTAATAGAGGATTTCAAAGGGCAGTTCCAGAGGACAAAGAAAATCATTATAATGAAATATGCACAGAACAGGAATTGGAGAATAAAAAGGGAAGAACTCTCTCTTCATTTCTCAAGCTGAGAGAAATAAAAAATAAATTTAAACTTTGAGTCTTAATATTAAAAAATGCTTTGGGCAAGATGTTGAATGATCCAGAAAGCATGAAAAAAAGATAGACATGCCCATCAACAAATGAATGCACAGGAAAAGTATGGTATAATCATACAATGGAATGAATACTATACAGCACTGAAAAACAGTGAACTTGTATAACATTGCATAACATGGGAGTCCATGGAGCACATTGTGCTGAGTTAAATAGCTAAGTCACAAAAGGACAAATATTGCATAGCACCACCGTTATAAAGCAAGTCTTACATGGAGGGTGTGGCCAGAGAATAGGATAAGAGTGGATAGATAATGGCCACTTCATTGCGACAGATGAAAGAAAGATTATCTAAAATTAGTATATAATTAGGTATTATATGTACAACAACAGTGCAGAATAAGACATAGATCATTGCAAAGAGAACTTGGGGAATAGGGAGGTGGGTAATTGTACAACAATGAATGGGTGTTTTTTTTTAATAAAAGTCAATTGGGAGAGAGGAAGGGAGAAATGTTCATTAAAATCACAATTAAAACAAAATTTTACTCAAAAGAAAAGAAGATGGGGGGATACACAGTCACTGTACCAAAAAGAATTCACTGACAATGAAAAATTTCAGGAAGTTCCATATGAGCAGGAGCCAATGGTAATGAAGGAGAAAGTGAAAGCTCTATTGAAGGCATTGGGGGGAAAATAAGGCCCAGAAATCAATGGGATACCAATTAAATTATTTCAACCAATAGACGCATCCCTGGATGCACTCATAAGTTTATTCCAGGGAATATGGAGGACAGTTGCCTGGTCAACTGATTGGAAGAGGTCCATATTTATTCCCATTCCCAAGAAAGGTTATCCAACAGAATGTGGAAACTGCCAAACAATATCATTAATATCACATGGAAGCAATATTCTGCTGAAGATCATTCAAAAATGTCTAGAACAGTAAGTAGCTAGGGAACTACCAGAAATTCAAACAGCTTTTAGAGGAAGCTGTGGTACCAGGGATATCATTGCTAAAGTCAGATGGATCCTGGCTGAAAACAATATCAAAAGACTATTTATTTAATGTCTCTTTATTGACTATGCAAAGGCATTTGATTGTCTGGTTCACAATAAGTTATAGTTAACATGGAAAGGAATGGGAATCCTGGAGCATTTAGTTGTGCTCATATGAAACCTATGCTTAGACCAAGAGGCTATTGTGTGAACAGAGAGAGGGAAAACTTAATGGTTTAAAATTAAGAAGGGAGTCAATCAGGGTTGTATTCTCTCTCCATACTTGTTCAATTTGTATGCTGAGCTAATTGTTAGAGAAGGTGGATTTTACAGAGAAGAATGTGGCATTAAGATTGGAGGAAAATTCATCAATAATCTGTGTTATGCAGATGACACGACCTTGCTTTGAAAGTGAGAAAAATTTGAAGTATTTATTACAGAAGATCAAAGAATACAGCCTTCAATGCAGATTTCTTCTCAATGTCAAGAAACAAAAATTCTTAGCACTGGCTGGATAGAAAACATCATGATGCTGTCATTCATTGTTGTGTACCATGGAGTTGGCACCAACCCATCGCTGACCATCAGGCAGGTTTTCTGAGGCAGTTAATCACACGAGATTATCCATCCTTCTCCCATGGAAACATCATGACACATGGAGAAAAGTTTGAAACCATGAACAACTTTATCTTTTTTGGATCCACAATCAACATCCTTAATATCAACAGTCAGGAAATCAGAAGACATATTGCCCTGGGAAAGTCTGCTGTCAGGGATCTTTCCAATTTATTGAGGAGCAATGATGAGAGTCTAAAGATTAAGATGTGTCTGATTCAGGCCATCGTCTTTCCAATCACTTGTGATGCATATGAGAGCTGGACAATGAATAAAGGTGCAGAAGAAGAACAGACGCCTTTGAGCTGTGGTGCTGAAGAAGAGTATTGAACATCCAAGGGACTGGCAAAAGAACTCACAAATATGTCTTGGAGAAAGTGCAGGCAGAGTGCTCCTTAGAGGAAAAGACGATAAAGCTTCATCTCCTATACTTTGGAATGTTTCTAGGAAAGGCCCTTCCTTGGAGAAGGATAACACGCTTGGAAAGGCAGTGGACCGACATAGGAGAGAAAGACCTTTAACCAGGTGTATTGACACTGTGAATATCACAACGGGTTCTAGTGTATCCAGAAGTGTTAATGGCACGGAATAGGAGAGGGTTCTGATCTATTGTTCATAGATTTGCTATGGGTCATACCCAACTTGATGGCACCTAACAACAAACCACAAGGGAGTTTACCCATATTTCTCCTATAAAACATCTGGTGGATTTGAACAGAGTGTCTTTAGTTTGGCAGCACAACTCCTTACCACCAAGTCACTTGAACTATAGATGAAAATTTTAGGAGACAAATCTAAGTAGACAATGATTAAATAATTTGAGAAGATACTGTAAGAATGAGATAGGAAGAATGTAACCAATGTCACTAAACTTTACATAGAGAAATTATTGCATAGGAGTAGTTTGGTTCTGTATATTTAAACCAAAACTAAACAAACAAAAGCCATATTGAAAAACAAATCACAGTGCAACAATGAATAAATGGAAATCCAAAATATCTGTAAATTTTTATTGAAATTAATAATAAATAAAAAGACTACCCCCTAAAAAAAAGAAAAATAGAAAAACAAATCACAGTACTGTTACCAAATAAATATGACATTCTGTACCATTTTAATTTCCAAACCAGGAATTCCACATCATTGCCAAGGCAGCTCCAAAATTGTCTTATACACCACTGACTTACATACAGAATGAAGGGAATTTTTTTTCCCTGGATGACTATAGTTCTCTTCCTTTGTTGTTTTTTTATTGTGTTTTCAGGTTGACTCCAATTCATAACAACCACTTAAGCAGTAAACCAAAAACTGCCCACTCCTGCCCTATCTTCACTGTCACTGCTGTGCTCGAGCCCACTGTTAAAGCCACTGTGTCAATGCATCTCCTTGAGGGTCTGTCTTTTTTCACTGACCCTCTCCTTTACCAGACATGGTGCCTTTCTCTAGAGACTGACCTCTCCTGATAACATATCCAAAGCTTGTGAGACAGATTTCTTCATCGTGGTTTCTATAGAGCATTGTAGCAGCACTTCTTCAAGGCAGATTTGGGTTTTTTTTTCCCTCTTAGCACTCACCTTAATTGTGCTTTTGTGAAACCAAGACTCCACCAAACAGACACTTCTTGTGTCTGCTGCTACCTTGGAGAATACTTCTAACCCTTTCTTCTTGTAACAAGACCTGAATTAGATCAATACATTTTACTGAGTCATCCAAGCTTATTTGTTCATTTATTTTCAGGGCAAGAGATGGTCAAGAAAATTGGAAACTAGGGTTTTTTACTTCTGTATGAAATGGCACTCTCCCTAAAAATTCATCAGAGCTAGGATTTTATGAATCACAGAAAAATTTAAGAAACTGTGTAAACAAAACAAATAACAAATGGTCTCTTTAAAAACTTGTCCAAGAAATAAGGGATCCAGCATAGGAGAGATGTGAAAAGAACTTCCCAAAGACCAGCAAGAATAGGTAGGATTAACAAGAAACACACACACACACACACACACACACACTCCTTAGATAATTAACTAGGCAAGATTGAAACAAGAGATCAAGGAATTAAGGTTTCAGGAGGGATGATTTGGAAAAAAATGTAGAGCTAATAGAGGATGTATAAAAATTTGACATTTTAATAAATGAGACTGGAAAATTAAAAAGTATCGGAATACTTAGAGATTATAACTGTAATAATCACAATTAAAAATGATAATAAAAAAGAGTAACTAGCTTTAAAACATGCAATAAACAAAAAGTTATACAAGTTGATCCAGAATTAAATTATATTTATTAAATCTGTTTCATGACAAATTATACATATGTGGTGTTGTCAACTCAAAGGCAAGATTCAAATCTACCAACTTCTCCATCGGAGAAAGATGGCAATCTTCTCCCAAGAGATTAAACAACCACTGAAACCTGCTGGAGGGTGAGATTAGATAGATAGATAGATAGATAGATAGATAGATAGATAGATAGATAGATTGTTGTTGTTATGTGCCATTGAGTTGTTTGCGACTCATAGTGACCCTATGCACAAGAGCCCTAAATGCCATTCTATCCTGTGCCAACCTCGCTGTCTCAAACACATTCCCATCATTCCACTCACAGAATAAATCCATCTCATTGAGGGTCTTCCTCTCCTGCACCATCCCTCCACTCTCCCAAACATGATGTCCCTCTCCAAGGACCAGTGCCTCCTAGCAACATGCCCAAAGTATGTCAGACGAAGCTTCAGAATCCTTGACTCCAGGGAACATTCTGGCTTCAACCTCTCTAGGACAAACCTCTTTGTTCTCCTAGCAGTCCATATTCAACACTCTTCTCCAGCACAACAACTCAAAGGCATCAATTCTCTTTCTATCATCCCTATTCACTGTCCAACTCTCCGATGCATAGCACGTAATTGCAAAGACAATAGCCTGGATCAGGCGCACCTTAGTCTCCAGCCTGAAGTTGTTGCACTTCAGTACTCTTAAGAGGTCCCTCACAACTGACTCTCCCAGTGCAATTCGTCTCCTGATTTCCTGGCTGCTGTTACCAAGAGTGTTGACTGTGGAACCAACTAAACGAAAACTGTTATCTATCTCAATCTCTTCACCATCCATACTGATGCTGCCAATTGGCCCAGTGGTGAGAATCTTTGTTTTCTTCATATTGAGCTTCAATCCATATTGGAGACTGCAGTCCTTGACCTTCTGCAGCAAGAACTTCAGTAAGTGTAGATAATGAAAATTTTGGTTAGACTCCAATGACATAGTCTGTGGTATTACACTGCTCACTCAAAGTCTTTCTGTTGGATTCAGTCTACTAATGGCTCAGCAGGACAAAGATGGGAAATATCTTGGCACACAATTAACAACCTCTGGAAATCCACTAGAAGGGCAATCATGAGTTAATTCTAACTTAATGACAGAGAGAATTTGTGTTATTACAAGCTGGAATGGTCTTGTACAAGAGTAACGTGTATGTGAGAGAGGGACAGGTTTGTGGAAAAGGGCAAATACTAGCTCTTCAGCTTCTATAGAAGTCCAAGAGTAGTAACTATGGAAAATTGAGAAACTTAAAAAAATGTTTTGTTAAATCTAGAATTAAATGTCATAGAAAATGGCTTTAAAAATCCTGAAAATGATGACCACTTGAAAGTGGAACATGACTATGAGAAGAATTAGAAAGAGGCCTTTACTTTTAAAACTTATATTGTCATCTTTTGATTTTCAAATCAGTTCCAAGCTTTGCTATGAAAAATGGTACATGTACTTTCTATAAAAAAAGATAAGGCTCTTATAACTAGGATTTTAAAAAGGCATCAGAAATTTGTACGTGTTTTTAGAACATCTATATGTCAAAACATAGAAAAAGCTATTAAAATGTTTATATATTTTGACTTTAATACTGTGTATGGTAATTTATCATAAAGAAACAACTCAATAATGCAAAGTGCTGTTTTATAGCATTATCTATAATAGCAACTAACACAAAATAAATATCCAACAAGAAAAGAAAGAATTAATAAATTAAGGCACATGCAAAGTTATAATAGGATGGTATAATTTAAGATTATAATTATAAACACAGTACATAAGGCACTGGTAAACATTAATGATATGTAGGTAAATTAAAATGGAAGAATATAAATAAAGTAATAAGTTCTATATTATTATTGCTACTTAAACTTTTATTTGCAAATAGGGGAAAATACCCAAAAAGATAAATAAAGGCAAAAAAATATTACTTTTTAAACAGAGTAGAAATGCAAAGAAAGCTTAACCAAGTAGCCTATTTAGAAAATAACATGAGAAAAATGAGCAAGTGCTTATAATACTTCATGGGAAATATCTTGTGTGAAATGGATAACAGTCCAACTCCAAAATGGATTAAAAATAAAATAACATAAAATAACTAAAGATAAAAATAACTTCATCTCATGATTCTTAAGTTAACATTTTGGAATGTATGTCTGGGTCTTCTAGATTCTTCCGAGCTTACCTATATTGCCAGGTTGAAGTTGACATTAGTTAAAGATGGTTTGTCTCTGCTTCATGTAGACTTTCATTTTTCAACAGACTGGAAGGGATTTGCTAACATGACAGACAGGTAATGTTTCAAAAAATCTAAGAGGAATATGCAAGATCTCTAGAGCTCTTGGATATGGTCTCTAGTCTTGGAATTAGTACTAGGTTACTTTTGCTTCATTCTTTTGACCAAAACAAGCTCAAAATGAGGTTCAAAAAGCTACAAATTAAACTCTGACTTGTCACAAATGGAATTTAAAATGACATAACAAAGGCAAAGAATATGGTAAGGAGTTAAAGATCATGGTGTAATTTACACTATATCATGATCCTTAATCCATACAACAGCTGCACTCTATTCAAAAGAGAGACCAAAAACTACAGCAAAGATATTAAAAAAAATTAATACAAAATGGGTTTGAAATGTGATCAGATAACTCACAAAAAAATTAATAAATCCACATTGGTAGTGAAAATAGTTTGATGCTCAGCTACTGACTCAAAGATTGACAACTTGAAGCTATTCAGGGGCACTTCAGAAGAAGAGTCTAGTAATACAATTGTGAAATGTTATAGACTTTGGAAAACTAAACAGTTCTGCTGTGGAACATGTAGAATTGCCATGAGTCATAATCACTGCAGAAGCAACCGGCTTCTCTCTCATACCCACTAAATGTTGGGGGAAAAATATTTAAAAAGCTTAACTTCTTTGTAAGTTAAATATAAGTTGAACTTAACTGAGGTACTCTTTTTCTATCAGTCTATTGAATAAATCATAAAATAATTTATAATGTGCTCTGTTGGTAAAGCTATAGGGAAAGAAGCACTTTCATACATTGAGATAAATGTACAAAATAGTGCGTTTGTGAATTAGAATATGGCAATATACAGAAAAATTACATACTGATTTAATCTTTGCCCAAACCTCTAAATTAAAAAAAAAAATTTCTATGGCAAAAACATAGAGGAAATTAGGCACAAACTTTTTCAGCAGAGCACAATTTGTAATAATAAAAGATTGTCAGAAAATCCTGTCTCTCTCTCTCTCTCTCTCTCTTTCTCTGCATGTGTATTTCCTTCTTTCTCTTTCTCATCACCAACCACTTGTAACTAATAATCTAATCTTTCATTGACTTTCTAGAACTGTAAATCACATAGGAGAATGCTTATCTTTCTCCCATGGAGCCCCTGGTGGATTTAAATCTTCAAAGAGACTCAGTTTTGGGTTAGCAGCACATATCTAAGGACTCTGCCACCAGAATGTCCTAAAAAAAACCTAAATTTCTAAATAAATTATAATTCATCTGAAAGTGGAATACAATTTCAAAAATGGAATACAACACAGCTACTAAAAGGAAGAAAACATAGTTCCATTGAAAAGTATGGTGTTACCTCCAAAAGGTAAAGTGAAAAAAGAGGTATTATTTTAGGTTAGATGGATCATGACTTGATGCAGAGACTAACAGAGGAATGTCTATTTGTGTTTCATTGACTATGCAGAAGCATTTGACTGTGTAGATCACAACAAACTGTGTCTAACTCTGAGAAGAATGGGAATCCCAGAACACTTGATCATGCTTTATTTGGACCAGGAGGTAGTGATCAGAACAAAGCCAGGAAAAACTACATGGTTCAAACAGGAAGGGTGTACACAAGGGATGTGTCCTATCTCCATACCTTTTCAATCTATATACAGAACAGATCAACCGGGAGGCTGGGCTCTATGAGGAGGAAGGTGGCATCAGGATTGGAGGAAGACTTATCAACAAGTTATCTTATGCTTACTGAAGCAGAGGAGAACCTGAAACGTTTGCTGCAGAAGATCAAGGACTGCAGCCATAAATATGGATTGAAGCTCAATGTTAAGGAAACAAAGTTTGGTTCAATTGGCAGCATCATAATGGAGGGTGAAGAGACTGATTTGTAAACAGCTTTAGTTTTCTTGGCTCCACAATCAACACTCGTGGTACCAGCAGCCAGGAAATCAAAACACGAATTGCATTGGGTAAGTTTGTTTTCAGGGACCACGCCAGCGTACTGAAGAGCAATGACATCACTTTGGAAACAAAGGTGTGCCTGATTCAGGCCATAGTCCTTGCAATTACTTGCTATGCATCAGAGAGCTGGACAATGACTAGGGAGGATAGAAGGAGAATTGATGCCTTTGAGCTGTGGTGCTGGATAAAAGTATTGAATCTACCATGGACTGCTAAGATAACAAACAGGTCAAGCTAGAGAGGATGAAACCAGGCTGCTCCTTTGAGGCAAGTATTCTGAAGCTTCATCTGACCTACTTTGGACATGTTGCAAGGAGGGACCAGTCCTTGGAGAGGGAAGGGTGGAGGAACAGCACAGGAGAGTAAGACACTTGATGAGATGGATTGGTTCAGTGACTGGGGTACTGGGGTAGGTATGTCAGAGACAATAAGTTTGGCACAGCATACAGAGCAATGTTTAGGTCTGCCGTGCATAGGGCTGCTGAGTCGCAGGAGACTCAATAGCACATAACAAGAAGAAGAGGAAGTGCATAAGCATAAACTATATACTTTCATATCAACAAAGTTAATTGTGATTATCAGGTGCCCTTCACAGTGTTCCAAATCATAACAACTCTAAATACAGTAGAATGAAACATTATCCAATTCTGAGTTGTCCTAAGAATCTCTAGCATGTGTGAGTCCATTGTTGTAGCAACTGTATTCTTCTTTTTACAAGTCTCCTTTTTTTTTCCCTACCGACCTTCTTCTTTACCAAGCATGATGTCTTTCTCCATGGATTGGTCTTTCCTAATAACATGCCCAAAACTTCTAAGAGAAAATTTTGCCACCTTCACCTCACAGGGCTATTCTGTTGCACTTCTTCTAAGATAGACTTGCTTATTATTATAATACATATCCTTTGCCAAAACCGTATTAAAATGCATCCATTTTCTACAGTCTTCTATAATCATTGTCATACTTTCACATCTTTATGAGACAGCAGCACAATAATTTGGCAGAGAGAGAATTTGCAGCAAATTTGCTCAGAGAAATACAATATTTGATTTCTTGACTGCAGATATTATGAGTGTTGGTTGTGGAAGCAGGTGGAATGAAATATTTGACAATTTCAATCTCTTTTAAGTTTATTATGATCTTGCTAATTGGTCCAGTTAGGAATTTTTTTTTCTTTATAGTGAGATGTAATCCATAATGATGACTGTAGTCTTTGATTTTATCAATAAAAGCTTCAAGGTATTTTTGTTTCAGCATCAAGGTCTTATCTTTTACACATCTCAAGTTGTTAATGAAATCTTCTCCAATTCTTGTGCCATGTTCTTCATATAATCCAATTTCTCAGTTTATTTTCTCAGCGTACAGATTAGATAGGTATAGTGAAAGGATACAATCCTGACTCACACTTTTCCTGAGTTTAAGTCATGCAGTATCCCTATTTTTTTAATATTTTTATTGGTTTTTATACAGTGACTCATTTATATTTTATTTAATTCATATACATTGTGTTTGGGGTATATGGGTGTGGGTGTGTGTGGGTGTGTGGGTGTGTGTGTGTACCATCAAATCGGATCTGACTGGTATGGAAGGAGATAGTACCTCCTTCTCCAGCAGATCATCTGGTGGATTTGAACCACTCACCTCTGGGATTGTAGATCAGCTTCTTGCCACTAGGCCATCAGAGCTCACCAGTATCCCCATTTTTTGTTTGAATTACTACTTCTTGGTCTTCAGATTCAGCATGAGCACTATTTGGTGATCTGGAATTCTCTGGATTTCTCATTAATTCAAATGTTTCATGATGTCCACATGAAATGTTTTATGATCAACACAATTGAATACCTGAGCATATTCAATAAAAGGCAGGTAAACATCTTTCCAGTATTTTCAGCTTTCAATCAGCTCATCTGATATCAACAATATCTCCACTTCTAAGGCCTCTTCTTAATTCAGTTTCAATTTCTGGCACTTCTCTGATTATATATGACTCCCACTGCTTTTTAATTCTCTTCATCATAATTTTACTTATATTATACTAATTATATTATTCAATAATCTCCATTCTATTGACTCATTTTTTTAAACAGGCACAAACATAGCTATCTTCCAAGCAATTGACAAAGTAACTGTTTTCCACATTTGTACACATAACCGAACACTTTATAGGATTGGCTTACTGGATTTGAACTCTTTATATATTCTGCAACAACTAAGTAAAGTGGCATAATTCACAAAGTTTATATTCTATAGCTTGATTTAGTCAATAGTATCTGAATTATTACAAGGTTAAGAGTGGTCTTCTAAGACACAAATATTTACTCATCTGTACCAAAACTGGGGAGGGGGGGAAACCAACCAAAAGATTCAAAGACACAACTAATCTAAATTACTAACTACCCACATAAAGTGCACCCTCCTCTATCTTGAGAGCCGAAGAACTAGATGGTGCCCGGCTATAGTAACTTATCACTCTGACTAGAGGCATAGAGGCATACCAGATAGATCCAGACAGAACAACTGGAAAATGTAGATAGATCAAGCTCATATATTTTGTAAAAGGCTAGACTTCATGGATTGATAGAGACCAGAAGAGCTATGTTTATTAAATTCTTCCTGTATTATAGATTCCAGATAGAGCAGATATAATAAGGTTCTTGCTTTGAATAGCTTATTTTATAGGGTCTAACTTGCTAAGGGAAAATAATGTAATAAATAATAAGATATACAGCATTCTGAATATCATGACATAAAAGTTTCCCAAGAGCATTTTATGAGAAAGTTGAATGTTGAAGTACTAAAAAAATCCTTTCCCCAGAGAATGACCTGAACCTTTCCTGTACCTACATGGTATAACTACGAATACAGGAGTGTTTGTTCCATGAACATAAGAATCTCCACTGGCTTTGGTTGTTGTGTACCATCGAGTCAGATCCAACCCATAGCTGCCTCTCCAGAGGATTTTCAGAAGTGGTAAATGATATGGGAGGAGATTGTCCATCTTTCTCTCTTGGAGAAGCTGATGGATTTGAACTGTATGCTTTTGGGATTACATTGCAGTTTCTTAACACTTGGCCTTTATGGCCTTTGTTAGTACTATGGAAACAATTTTTGCCTGAAAAAAATAGAGAACCACAGCAAGGGATTATATTAACTCTAAGACAACTTTTCCTACTCCAGAAAGGGTCTAATATTAGTAACATCATGCTAATTTTCTTCACATAATGTTTTAAATGAAATGCAGAATTTGTCTCCTATCTACATTAGTAAAAGTCATTTGTATGTACATTCAATCTGTATGCTGAGCAAATTATCAGAGAAGCTGGACTCTATGAAGAGGAGTGTAGTGTCAGGATTGGAGGTAGACTTATCAATAACCTGTGGTATAAAGATTATACAACCTCGCTTGCTAAAACTGAGGATGACATGAAGTACTTGTTGCAGAAGATCAAAGAATGCAGCCTTTAGTATAGATTGCATCTCAATATTAAAACAAATATTCCTTCCACTGGACCAATAGGCAGTGCCATGATGGATGGAGAGGAGAATAAAACTGTCAACAGCTTCATCTTTCTTGGATCCACAATTAACATCATTGATATCAGCAGTCAGAAAATAAGGAGATGCATTGCACTAGGAAAATCCGCAGTTTGGGACCTCTACAAATTATTGAGGACTAAGAGGCATCCGATTCAGGCCATAGTCTTTTTTAATCATTTGCTATGCATCTAATAGCTGGACAATGAATAAGGATAACAGAAAAAGAATTGATCCTTTGAGCTGTAGTGTTGGAGAAGAGCAATGAGTATCCCATGGATGGCTAAGGGAATGAACAGATACATCTTGGAGAGGGTGCAAACAGAGTACACTTTGGAGGCAAGAATGGTAAGACTTTGCCTCACATGCTTTGGGCATGCAGCTGGGAGGGGCTATTTCTTGGAGAAGGATATGGTGTTGGAAAGGGTAGAGGGTCAGCAAAAGAGAGGAAGACCCTCAATCAAATGGATTGACACAGTGACTTCTGTGATGAGCTCTGGTGTGTCAGGGAGTGTGAAGATGGCTCCAGAATGAGCAGTGCTATTTGAGCTTTTGTTTATAGGGTCATTATGAGTCATACTTGACTTGACAGCACCTAACAACAACAAAAAGAAGAATTATAGATAGTTCTTTAAATATCATCCAATTAAAAAATCAAGCAATGTGAAACCTGATGTCCTTAATTCCAGTCTTTCTCTTTTTCATCTCCTCTCTCTCTCATATTAGTTCTAAAATCTTCTTTTGCCTTCCCCACCCCCACTAACATCCTTTGTTTCACAAAGAAACTTACCAAAAGGAAAATTACAGAAAGTTCTGGTAGCCTAGATGTAAGGATTTGTGGTTCCAACCCAAAGGCAAGCAGTTTAAATCAATCAACTGCTTCTATAGAGAAAGATGGATAATCTTCTGTCTGACTTGCTGTCTCTGAAAACCCACTGGAGAGTCAGTCAGCTATGAGTGTGTTCCAACTCAACAATATGTCATAACAATATACAGAAATTATACTTTGAATGTGCATTATATATTTGCACAGTGTGTGTCAAACTTCAGAAAATTGAAGGTGTTAGTAACAAGTTCCCAGTGCAATAAAACTGCCCAATACACTTTGTCAATAGTCGTCTGCTAGTAGATGTACAAAGATTCAATCACAACAGTAACACCAGAGTTTTCACATGGTCCAGCTGTTAAATAACTCAGCATAATAAATTTAGCTGTTTTCACATGAACCACTGATGCGCAAAAATAATTTCCTGCTAATCAGTAATAATGACTATATACTCAGTGAGTCACCGTTACACTTTACGAAGAAAACTGTGCTAATGTGTGAATAATTATTGACCTGATTAAGTGTCCGATCCTGCTCTTGGAAAGGAAAAAAGTGCACATCATTTAACAATTCAGCTGTATATTGTCTGTGCGATAAAAGCAAGAGGTAATTTGGATAACTAATGCACCAGCTAAATTCTGTTAGGCAGTTCCCAAAAGTAGATGATTTCCATCTCCCTTAAACATTTCAGGAACCTACTTTTTTTTTTCCCTCTCTCTGCTTCATGTCCTTAATGTGCTGCCAACTATTATTTTTTCACCCTAGCGGCAAAAGGAAAAAAAGAATTAAGAGAAAATGAAGTAGATGATAGGGTTTTGTCTATCTCTCAGTTGAAGGAGCTTGAGTTTCAAAGTAAAAGCTATTACGAGTTAGTAGAAAAGAGCATTCCTCTGCAATGCCAGTTTGAAGACTATTAGAAAGGTATGAAGGGACAAGAAATGTTGAGAATTTCAGTTATTTGCAAAAATCAAGCTGTAATACGATGGTGACTTAAGATCTATTATTTGACAGGCACAGTTATACCTCTGATAAAATTGTTGTTTATGTTTATTTCCATAAGATTGTCTCCATTAAGTTCAAAGAGACACAGAGAGAAAGAGAGTAAAAGAGAGAAATGTTTTACTCTCAAGAAATGTCTTAGCCAATAGTCCAGAATAAGAGGTGCATAGCAAAGTGGACTGGTGGAGGGATTAGGGGACAGGAAGGTAGAGGGAGTCAATGATGCAAAAATGAATGTGTGGGTTTTTTTTTTAAGTGAACAGGGGGGTGGATAGGGAGGGAAATGTGCAACAGTGAATGAATGGAAAACCAACTTTTCTATAAACTTTCATTAAAATCTCATTTAAAAAAAACCAGATATGTCTGGTATTAGAATTTAAATGCAATGTTGTGATAAATTGAGTTTTGTCCCCTAAATACATACTAGTTTATCTAGGCCATGATTCTCAGTATCATGTAATTGTCTTCCATTTTGTGATGTGGCATAATTATCCTATGTGTTGTAAACATTTACCGCTATGACATTAATAAGCACGGATTTTCTCTTTCACTGCCCTCAAATTGATTCTGACTCAGAGAATCTTCAAACTGAGTCTGATTCAGTTTGAACCTGTAGAACTGCTCAAAGGGATTTGAACTCTGTAAATCTTTATAAAAGCTGATTGCCGCATCTTTCTGCTGAGTAGCAGCTGATGGATTTGAACCCTTAAGCTTTTGATTAGCAATGGATTGTGGTAACTTTTATATCTCAACCCTGCTTTGAGAAGAATTCCACTCATCCAGTGGGTTGTTGTGGCTATAAATTATGTAGGAAGAGATTGCCCATCTTTCTCCTGCACAACTGCTGGTAGATTCAAACCACCAGAGAGGTGTCATCTTTGGGTTAGCAGTGCAACTCCCTGATGACGAGGTTACATCATCTCCCTGAGGAAGATTGTTGTTGTGCTTATTGTTATTATGTGCTGTCAAGTCCACTATGACTCATAGTGACCTTTTGGACAATAGCTCTGAACTCTGTTCCACCCTTAGCCAATATCATTGTCTCTGACACATCTACCCCCATGACCTTAGTCAGAGTCAATCCATTTCATCCAGGGTCTTCCTAAGGAATATTAGAGCAGTTATATTAATGTATTTGTATCTTGAGTCTCTTTAGAGATATATAAAAATAAATAACAAGGAAAGATAAGAGGATCATGAGTAGCACTAATAAAAAAAGATAAGGAAGAAAAAGGGTCTCTTTGGACTCAAAATCCTAAATTAAATACTTTCCAGACCCAAGACAAAATCAGAGCCAAAATTCATGTAGATCTCAAAGGAATACCAGACCAGAAGTTGTTGAAAGAAAGGAAATACTTTACAACAAACTGTCCATACAAAAAAGAAAGCCTTCACATCAACTTCAAGACTCCTAAATTGTGAAACAATATTTATTTTCTTTCTAAAGTCATCTACTTGTCATATTTTGGTTATAGCAACACTAAATAACTAAGTGCACAGAAGAATGGACTCTGACAGGATAAAAATGTTGCTTCATTTATAAATAGATGCAGTGAGCTCATGAAGTCTACATTATGAGCAACTGAGTAAATACCTTAGGTCAGAAAGACTTTAAAATAAACAAAGTTTACCCAAAATAAACAATTGAAATCATACAGTAATCATTGTTGGGGCAAAGTTACGTAGTAAGTTTGTGTGCTACCAGTTATGTGCTTCAGTTTCTTGGCAAGAAACAAAACAATCAAGCTAAAGGAGACATGGACAGTAAAGCAATGTCTTTCCCTTCTTAGGACACATTTGTTATCATTACACTACTATCTGTCCACTTCCCAAACAGCAACAAAATTGAAAAAAGAATAGAAATATCTTCACCTTTGATTGACATCTAATCAAAGCATCTTCAATGACCTTGAAGAGAATTTCAGGAATAAACTGATAAGACTTCCTTCCACTCTGGAAAGAGTAACAGGATTTCATTGACTCCTGCCATTTGGATATAATCAAAACTAGAAAACAGTATATCCTTCTTCCTTTGGAGACTATTGTTCTTGTATCAGATTTGCCCATTTGATACTATTCACTTTAATTTTAAGAGAAAATGTGAAGCAATCTCAGAGGTACATTGAAACAACAAAGTAATATTGAGTTTTAGTCTCATGAGTCAAGTATATCTATAACTTGTTTGCACCTCAATATTAACTTCAGACTTTAATCACTTAACCTTTAAACTTCTCACTTATTGAATGGTATTCTTCCACCTCAGACAATAAGAAAACGGACTTTGCTATTGTACTGCACTAATACAAGATGCTGCTTACTTTAGACTATTCAAACAGCCTCATAACACCAAATCACAATCACTCTTCTGGGTTGTGTTAGTAATTTTTTAAAAATGTATAAATAATGATAATTATCCTCAATTTAGAAAAATGTATATATTTTAGAATGACTTCCATCACAAATGATCAAAAAATATTACGCTGCAATGGATAGGAGATAATTTGACTTATGAGGAAAATTTGTTGTTGTTATGTGATGTCAAGTTGCCTGCAACTTAAAATAACCCTATGTCCAATCGCTCTGAAACTTGCCCTGTCCTGAGCCAATCTCATTGTGTCTGACATACCTACCCCACTACTCCAGTTATTGTTTCAATCCATCTTACCTGGTTTTCCTCTTCTGTGCTGTCTCTCCACTTTTCTGAACATGATATCCTTCTCCAAGGACCAGTCCCTCCTGACCACATGCCCAAAGTATGTGAGACAGAACTGCAAAATCCTAGCCTCCAAGAAGAAACTTGGTTTCACCCTCTCCAGTACAGACCTATTTATTTCCTTGGTGGTCCATTATATATTCAAGACTCTTTTCCAGCACCACAACTCAAAGGCATGAATTCTTCTTCTGTCATCCTCAGTCATTGTCTAGCTCTCTGATGCACAGCAAATAATTGTTAAAATAATGGCCTGGATCAGATACACCATCATCACTAGATTGACATCATTGCTTCTCAGTACTCTGAAGAGGTCTCTGATAGTAGATTTTTCCAGTGCAACTCATCTTTTGTTTTCTTGGCTGGTGCCAGGAGTATTGATTGTGGAGCCAAGCAAGCTGTAACCTCAGTTTCTTTTCTTCCTGTCATGATGCTGCCAACTGGCCCAGTGGTGAGAATCTTTGTCTTCTTGATAATGAGCTTCAATCCAGATTGAAGACTACAGTCCTTGAGCTTCTACAGCAAGTGTTTCAGGTTCTCCTCAATTTCAGCAAGGTTGTGTCATCTGCATAATGTAGGTTGTTAATGAGTTTTCTTCCAACCCTGATCAGAAAGCCCAGCCTCCCAAATGATCTATTCTTCATACAGATTGAAAAGTTATGGAGACAGGATGTATCGTCACACACTCCTTTCCTGAATTTGAACCTCACAGAAAAATTTATGACCTATAATTATTTATTCTAAACTGAATGAATTACGCAGTTTGTTTGGCTATTGTTAGTTGCCATTGCATTGGTTCTATCTCATAACAATCCTGAGTACAGCAGAGCAATAACTGTGTGATACTGCTGCAGCCTCACACTCTTTTTGATGTTTGAGCCTATTCTAGAGTCGCTTTGTCTGTTCATCTCTTTGAGAGTCTTTCTCTTTTTTTTTCATCAGTGTAATAACGCTTACCAAAATCTCAGCATATATTACTAGAACTCTAAAATATTAATAATAGTTTTCATAAAAAAAGGCTATTTGACTATATTTAGATGAGAGAGAAGGAGTTATGAAAAAATACTAGAAAAATGTTAAAAATATCACAATGTGACTACACACAGAGAGGAAGTTTGTTTCTCTTCAACTGATTTACTACAGAAGGATGAATGTTGCTCATGAGTTGTGAGGATGGATCCACCAATCTACTTCAACCTTCTTTCTGAAATACTATCTTTAGACATTGTATTCCAAGAGATCTTGGAAATATTTACACTTACTTCCTGTTAAGCCTCTGGATTTAGGTAGTCTATACAGCAAATCTGAAGGTAGGGACCTCTCCAAACTATTGCGGAATAACGATGTTAATTTGAGGACTAAGATGTGTCTAATTCAGGCCATAGTCTTTCTGATCACTTCCTATGCTTCTGAGAGCTGGACAGCGAGTAAGGATGACAAAAGAAGAACCGATGCCTTTGAGTTGTGGTGTTAGAGAAGAGTACTAAAAATCTTATGGACTGCCAAAAGAACAAATAAATGTGTCTTGGAGAGGGTGGAGCTCTAGTGCTCTTTGGAGGCAAAATGAGGCTTCTCCTCACATACTCTGGGCATATTGCTAGGAGAGCCTATTCCTTGAAAAAAGACATGATGCTAGGAAGGCTAGAGGGTTGAGGAAGGAGAGGAAGATTCTTGGCCAGGTGGATTGATGTATTGACTGCTGCGATGTGTCAGAAAGTGTGAGGATGGCCCAGGATAGAACAGAGTTCAGATCTTTTGTTCATAGGGTCGCTATGAGGCATACTGGACTCCATAGCACCTAACAACAACAATAGCCTACAGCACTATCCATTATCTCGCCTTTTAGATACTGGATTAATGAGTATTCAATTAACATTCCCTATTTTTCCATTTCCTAGTGGTTTAGTGCTTGATATGTTGCTGGTGGTGGTGGTGGTGTTATGTTCCATTGAGTCCCCTAAAACTGATAATCTTTGTATAGCAGCTCTAAAGTTTGCCCTGTTCTGAACCAGTATCACTAATTCTAACACACCTATCCTCATTGCCCCAGTTACTGTATCAATCCATCTCATGTGGGGTCTTCCCTCTTCTGAGATGTTCCCCCACGCATCTGAACATGATGTCCTTCTCCAAGATCGGTCCCTCCTGACCATGTGCCCAAAGTATATAAGATGGAGCTTCAAAATCCTTGCCTCCAAGAAGAAATTTCACTTCATTCTCTCTAAA
>NW_006399835.1:6164004-6170865 GCF_000299155.1 Elephantulus edwardii | reverse complement strand
ATATACAACCTTAGAATCCCAATGGTAATTGTATATGATTCAAAACCAACTCAGTTATCAGTAGATTTGGTATTTTAGAGTTTAGTTCATCCACTGAAAGATGGTAAGTATACTGTGGTCTTGTTCTTAGAAAAGAAAAATATTTCATAGTATTTTTAATTATCGAGAGTAGGATGTTTGTTGCTAACTGTAAACAATAAAAATAGCCTTTATTCCTCATCCACTGCCAAAAAAAATGGTTTACTCACTGCCATCAAGTCCATTCTGACTCACATAATCCTTGTCAAACATAGTAAAACTGTCCCATAAGGTTTCCAAGCATCTTCTTTTCTCTCCCCTGAAGCAGCTGATAGATTTTAACCATGACACTAAAGATAATTCTTTTAAATGAACACAAAACATCTAAATTTGGCAAATGAGGAGTAGCAATAAAAACCTAAGCTCAAAATAAATACCTATCACAGTGTGGAAACTCTATCTGTGTCATGAGAACAACAACAAAAAAGATAAAAAGGAGAAATTACATAATCCTTATCATTAAAATTTAGGAGACCTAATTTTTACAGAATTCTCTGCTAAAAGAAAGGCCACACCTCCTTGGCAGCTGTTGTAAAGAAAGAAGTGCAAATTTCTCCTTTGTAATTTAGAGCCTCAGAAGTTCAATGGTAGTTAAGTTACCCATCTTCCCAACTTGACAGAGTAAGTGAGAGACAAAGAAAAAGAGATACAATTTTTCTGAACTGTTAAGTTATTCTACATGTAAGAACTGAAAGAGCCTAATTAAATATCTGAATAAGATTTTACAGTTAAATCACATGAGAATGAATTACTTGATAAGGAAAAGATTCTTACCACTGGACTGATAGGCAACAACATTATAAATGGTAAAAAGAGTGAAACTGTCAACAACTTCATTTTCCTTGGATCCACAATTACCACCCTTGACAGGAAATCAGGAAATGTATTGCACTGGGACAGTCTGCAGTTAGGGACCTCTTCAAATTATTGAGGAGTAATGATGTCAGTTTGAGGACTAAGGTGCATCTTGTTCAGACCATGGTCTTTCCAATGAACTTGCTATGCATCTGAGATCTGGACAATGAATAAGAATGACAGAAGAAGAATTGATGCCTTGATGCTGTGGTGTTTGAGAATAGCATGAAACATCCCATGGATAGAAAAAGAACAAACACACAGAAAGAAAACAAAACAAAAATATTTAAAAAGAACAAACAAATATCTCTTGGAAAGGGTGCAGCCAGAGTGCTCTTTGGAGACAAAGATGATGAAGCTTCACCTTACATACTTTAGGCGTGGAGAAGAACATAATGCTTGGAAAGGTAGAGCGTTGACAAAGGAGAGGAAGAACCCTGTCCAGTTGAATTGAAATGGTGACTGCCACAATGAGCTCTAATTTATCAAAACATGTGAGAATGGCAAAGGATAGGAGAGGTTCAGATCTGTTCATAGAGTTGCTATGGCTCATACTCAACTTGACTGCATGTAACTAACTAACTAACTAATTAGCTAAAGTACAGACATCTCTGGCTCTCTGATTTAACCCTATAGATGATATTTATTTAGTGCAAGTGCATTGCATAATTTGCTCTGTTAAGGTTAGTAGCAGACTTGTTATGAAAAGGGGGAGCGAATAGTGTCCCAAATGTTAGGTCAGCTGTACCATTCATCTGTTCCTCATTAATTCAGTTCTATCACTGTTCTACGTCCCCATTAGTTTGATGGTTCACTGGAAGGTCTCAGAGGACTCTAACTAGTCAGAGAAATTACTCACACTACTGTGGTGATGCAGGCCAGTGTTGCAGAGACTGCTGAGTGATAGACAAGGCACAGATAGGTTCTGTATCCCAGGAAAGTGAGCTCCCATGAGCATATATAAACGTCTAGCAGAGTAGAGCTTGTACCTCATCTTAATCATATCTCCTAAATACAATAAATACTTCATCACCAAATAAATAGTTACTCAATGGCTAGGAAAGACATTTTGAACACCAAAACTTAGAAGTCATCCAAGATATTATCAGTCATTTCTTTGTTATTTTCTGTTGTGTCTCCTAGTCTGGATATATATATAGTTGTCATGAAAATAAAAATTAGCACAATTTGAGATTTAAACAAGTGAGAATGTATTAAAAATTACCTAATATCAGCTGTGGTGTATTCGCACAATGGAATACTATGCTGCATTGAAAAACAAGGAACTCATGCAATATTATTCAAAATGGGTGACCCTGGAGGACATTATGCTAAGTGAGGTATCTCAGTCACAAAGGGACAAATGCTGTATGGTGCCACTGTTGTAGAATGAGGCTGGCATTGGGGTGGGGGCAAGACTGAGAAAAACTGGATGAAATATGTTTACAACATTGAAGTCTATGGGGGAGAGAATAGTCTAAAAGTATTATATTTAGGGCATTATTTTTATCATAGGAGTACGCAATGAGGGTTGCAGAGTGGATTATATTTGGGGGTAGGGGGTGTGGTTTGGGAAGGTGCAGGGGGATTGTGTACCAATGAGGGAGTTTTTCTTTTGCTTTTCAAGGAGAGGAGCAAATGGGGGCGGGGGGGGGGGGTTTGTGCGGGGGGGAAGGGTGCAACAATGAATGAATGGAATCCCAAAATCTCTGTAGATGTTCATTGAAATGAAAAATAAACTAAATTTTTTTTAAAAATTACCTAATATCTAGAATTTTCTCTTTTTCTGTCCAAAGGGTCATGTCATTCTATCATTTCTTGTGATACTTCCATTTGTACAAGGGGGGAAAGGATTTAAAAAATGTTCATTATCTTGCTTCTTTGAAGCTGTCTGCAAAGATTTGGTGAGCGACACAATTTGATATATATACCTGAGTTATGTTGTTTTTGTTGTTGTTGTTAAGTGCTGTCGAGTTGCAGGCGACTTAGACATTGTAAATCTACATTCCATTCTCTCTGTGCCCTCATAATCTGGCAAGTATGCATTGCACTCCATACATGATGGATTCAGACTTTTAGGAGATAAGGAGATTTAAAAAGAAATAGGTCAGTGGTTTTTCATCAGAAAATATTACATTTTTATGAGAGAGACAACTCATATAGATAATGATAATATAAAGTAGAAAAATATTGAGTACCAAATTATTAAGTGTATGTGAGAGAAAAGTGCAAATATGTGAATACAAAGATGTGGATGTAGGACTTGAATAAAATCTTGAAATAAAATTTGTGATCTAAGCTGGAGAAGCAGCACTAGTTAAGACAGAAAAAAAGGTAAGTATTAGGCTACTGAAAGTTGAGAACTGTATCCATGGAAGACTGAATATCTGACAACAGTGACAAAAATAAATAGTAATAAATATCAGAAAATAGGAGAACAATATAATATACAGTGGTCAGAGGAGAAAGTATAAAATCATCTTCAGTAAATGTCTGTAATGTAGATATTAAATGTCATCACATTCATTTTTACACTAAAAAGTGAAGGAGTTTCCACACCCATGGGAAATTGCAGAAGTAAATTTTATTTCCTCTCCACATTGACTGGCAGAGTGAGTCAGAAACTCTGGCAAGCTCTAAGGACAAGACATGTTTTACTTTTTCTTGAAACATTAGCAGCTATTAAAAGAATTCCTGCATTTCATCTGTTACACAATAGAAAGGAAAAGCATGTAAGAAAAACACACATATGCAGGATGCATTGGTCCTTTCACAGCTGGAGAGTAATGCAACTCTGCTTTATCAAAGTAATTGCATTATTACATGAAAATAACATTACTCCTGACTCCTTTCTTTCTGTGAAGAATGCATAAAGTTTATAAATAAAGTTTATAAATTTTATATCCACTCCTCCTGACACATCTACTTAAGAATATTTGTTTTGTGCATCAATAGAAAATATATGTATTTTGCAGGTTAAACTATCAACATATTACTCATGTAGTATGTGTATAAGTGTCCACTCTTTGCCAAGGAGTGCTCTTCTAAGAATGCTGAGATGTAATCTGTATTGAAGGCTGTTGCCTTTAACCTTTTGTAGTAAGTGCTTCAAATCTCTTTACTTTCTGAAAATAAGGTTACATCATTTGCATAAAGCATGTTGTTGATGAGTCTTCCTTCCATTATGATGCTACATTCTTCTTCAGATAACATTTCTCAAATTATTTGCTTAGCCTACATATTAAAAAGAAATGGAGAAATGATACAAACTTGACAGGCAACTTTCCTGATTTTAAACCATGCAATATCCCTAGTTTTGTTAAAAAGAAAAGCCCAACAACCGCTTCTTGATCTAGAAATAGGTTTCACACAAGCACAATTCATTGTTCTGAATTCCCATCCCCCTCTTTGTTTTTATTTGTTTATTTATAAAGTTCACAAACATTGTGTTTCACACTATTCTCCATTCACATGTATTTCATACAATCATTCTGATACACTATGTATTATAAAATTAATCATTATCATTGGACTTTGTCCATCATTGCACTGTCTTATCTCCTGAATCCTTCCTATTTAATCCTCCTCCACCCACCAAACACTGCAACCCTGTGGTTTTGCCCCTAGCCATGCTCAGCACTACATCCCTTGATTTTTCATACATATTTTACTAGCTATCCTTCTATTTCTACAATAATGCTCTTATGCAGTGTTTGTCCTATGAGACTGCATGAGTTCACTCAGCATAATGCTCTCTAGCATCTCCCAAGTTACATAGTTTTTTCAAAAAATCACTGATCTTGAGTGCTGCATAGTATTCTACTGTGTAAATGTACCACATTTTTAAATCATTTCAGCTGTGGTTGGACATTTGGACTGTTTCCATGTTCTTGCTGTGGTAAGCAACAGTGCTGTGAACATTGGTGTATAAATCTTCATTTGTGTCTCAGTTCTAATTTCCTTGGGGTTTATTCCTAGGAGTGGAATAGCTGGGTTGGATGGAGATTTTATGTTCAATTTTTTGAGGAAATGCCAAACTGTCTTCCAGAGTGGTTGTACCATTTTACAATCTCAAGGAAAGTTCTTGTCTCTCCACATCCTGTCCAACATTTAAGGCTTGCTGTACTACTAAACTTTTCCACTGCTACTGGGTTGAGATGATATCACATTGGGGTTTTGATTTCCATCTCTCTTTTTGCCAATGATTTTGAGCATCTCTTTACATGTTTGTTGGCCACCTGAATGTCTTTCTTTGTGAAAAGTTTTTCTATGTCTTTCACCCATTTTGTAGTCAGGTTATCTGTCTTTTTCTTCTGTAAACTTTTGTTATTAGACTGTTCTCTGAGATGGTATTGTCAAATGTTTGTTCCTAGTCAGTAGGCTTTCTTTTCACCCTGTTGGTTAAAGTTTTGATAAGCACAAAGATTTAATCCTTTGAAAATCCCATTGGTCAACTTTATCTTCTCCAGATTGTGCATTTGAACCACTTTTAAATAACCTTCAATCAGCAGGATTTTACTGACATGTGATAGTAATGGTGTTGTTCGACAATTGCTCATTCCGTTTTCTGGATTATATTATAAATTATATCTCAACTTCAAGAAAACAAAAATCTCCACCACTGGATCAATAGACAACATCCTAATAGATGGAGAAAATATTTAAGTTGTCAACAGTCTCATTCACAGTCATTACACAAGACAGCAGAAATCAAGAAATCAAAACATAAATTGCACTGGGAAAATTTGCTATCAGTGACCTCTTTAAATTGCTGAAGAACAGCAAAGCAGAATAAATACTAACGGTCACCTCATTCAATCCAAGATAATTTCTATCATTTTCTATGATTCTGAAGGTTGAACAATGAGTATAAACAACTCAAGGAAAATCAATGTCTTTGAATGGTGATGTTGGGGAAAAATAAATATTAAACATACCATGAATGACCAGAAGAATTAACAAATCCATCTTTGAGGTGGTACAGCTAGAGTGTTCCTTAGAGGCTAATATGGTGAAATTTCATCACATATACTTTGGCCACATTGTCAAGAAGGATCCATCTTTGAAAAAAGACATTGTGCTGGGAAAGGCAGAGGGTCAGCAAAAAAGAAGAAGATCCTCAATGAGATGGATTAACACAGTGACTGTAACAGTAGGCTGCATATAACAGAGACCATGGCAATGCTGCAGAGTGGCATAAGGCTACCCATCTTATGGTCGCTATGAATTGCAGTCAACTCAACAGCCTTAAGAACAACAATAACTTCTAAGTAAAGAGATAAAGTGATAAAAGAGACTAATGGCAAAGCTATCACTTAAATCAGTGAAGGAAAACAGTAAGAAACAAATAAGTACCAAGTAAAATGGACTGTTTCAGACTGTGTTCAATGTTATAAAGGAAATAAATAGGATCATATGACAGATGACAAGGTACTCCATTGAAAAAAGGCACGCTGCCTGAAGAAATCCCAGTTGCATAGTGTTGGTTAAAGAGCTCATCTCTTAACAAAAAGTTCAGTTGTTTACAACCACGAGCCACACTATGAAAAAAGAGTGGCTGCTTACTTCAGAGAAGAGTATAGCCTTAGAAACCCCTGTTGGGCAGTTCTACTCTGTCCTGTAAGGTCCATTAGAATAAAAATGTAAGGTCCTTTAGAATCAAAATGAACTCATCAGCAAGGACCTGGGTTTAAATGACTCTGATGAGGCATCCTCTGAATTTAATCTAAAGTATATGAATGAAACAGAAAATTTTAAGTCAGTGAAAGAACATTCCAGAAGAACAGAGGGACAAGGATGATAGTAATGAAGTAGCTGCAAAGAGATTGGTAAATTCAAGTGAAAGAAAGAATAGAGGACATGAACATTGTAGGATTTGGTTAGAAAAGGAACATAGCAAGTATCTATCTCTCAATCTATCTCTCTCTA
>NW_006399835.1:6148037-6163279 GCF_000299155.1 Elephantulus edwardii | reverse complement strand
ATATATATGAGAGAGAGAGCTCTGGCAGCCTAATGGTAGTTAATAAACTGCACTCCACTCTAAAGGTACATATAATACTATCTATCTAATCCTGATGAAGATTGTGAAAAAAAAGTTACTTGAACAATACATTAAGAGAGAACAACCAAAAACAATTATAAGATATCATCTCATGCCGGTAACAATAGCAAAGTTCAACAGAGCAGCAAACAACAAATGCTGGTGAGGTTGTGGAGAAATTGAAACATTATTCACTGCTGGCAAGAGTATAAAATGGTGCAACCATTATAGAAGGTGATATGGCACTTTCTCAAAAGATAGAAATGTAAATACCATTTGACTCAGTAATTCAACTACTAGGAATATACTGTAAGGTAACCACAGCTTCCATCCAAACATATATTTGCACACCTGTATTTATTGCTCTGCTATTCACAATATCAAAGAGATGGAAGCAATCCAAATTCCCATCAAGAAATGCAGAAAAGGAGGACATTAGCCAACCTCAAAAGCACAAAATCTTGTTAAGCTGTCCTTGAGCTGCTCCCATTCACAGCCCCACAATGTCCAGTGCTGGAATCTCTACAGATGCCAACAGCCACATCTTTCTCTTGTGGAGCAGCAGCTGGTGGATTCAAGGTGCAAAGCTTCAGACGGGCAGTCACTTAAGCATGGCATCACCAGGACTTGTTAAGCATAAACTATTTCTTTACTATTTCCAGTACTAAAGGAAAACCCTGACGTAATGTATTCAAAACACTGAATCCAGAAAAGTAATACTGCAAGGGCCTGACTTGTTTGAGGTTCTCAGAGTCAATAAATCAAAAGTTGAATCCTAATTTCCATCTTAAATCTCCAGAAATCTGCTAGTGCTGCAAAACTCTTATCACATATAAAAATAAAATTTAAGGTGTTTATTGTACACACACACACACACAAAAAAAAAAGAAATGAATGAATAGAAAAACTATGGTATACTCACACAGTGGAATGCTACACAACACTGAAAAACAAAGAACTCATAAAATATTACAAAACACGGGTGACCCTAGAGGACACTATGCTGAGTGAAATACATCTGTCACAAAAGGACAAATGGCTTAACACTATGGTTATAAAAAAAACTGCATAACACCGTGGTTATAAAACAGGACTTATATAGGTGTTGGAGGGAAACTAAAAGTAGATAAATAATGAATACTGCATTGAAAGAGATGAAGAAAACAACTGCTTAAAAGAAATATATGATTGCGTGTTATTTGTATGACAGCAGTTCAGAATAAGAGGTGCATAGCAAGGTGGACTGGGAGATGGATGTGGAGTGAAGAAATTATGCAACAGTGAATGAAATTTTAAAAAAAGAAAGAAAGCTGGAGGTAGGGGTTAAGGAGGAAAATGTCTAACAATGAAAAACCCAACTTTTCTGTAAACTTTCATTAAAGTCACAATTTAAAAAAATAATGTTGAACCCAGAAAAAAAAAGAAGAAATCATTGAAGCATTTTAAGGTGGTGGGTGGATGACAGAAAGTGAGAATTACTAAAAATACAAGGTCAATTTAGAAGAGGCCATAGCACTAGAGAGATTATCACCAATGTAAGATAGATCTTGACAGAAAGCAGAGTACCAGAAAATGTCTACCTATACTTCATTGACTACGCAAAGGCATTTAACTGTGTGGATTACAACAAATCATGGCTAACATTGAGGAGGATGGGAATCACAGAACACTTGATTGTGCTCATGCGAAACCTAAACTTGGTTGGGCCAGCAAACATGAGCAACATGATACTACATGGTTCAAAATTATGAAGGGAGCACATCAAGAATGTGTCCCGACTCCATATCATTTCAATATGTATGTGGAATGGATCATTCAGGAGAGTGGACTCTGTGAGGAGGAGTGTGCCATTAAGATTGGAGGAGGGACCACCAGGAGAACAAATAGGTCTGTATTGGAGATGATGAAATCAAGTTTCTTCTTGGAGGTAAGGATTTTGAAGCTCCATCTCATATATTTTGGGCACGTGACCAGGAGGGACCAGTCTTTGGAGAAGGACATCATGCTCGGAAGGGTGAAAAGACAATGCAGGAAAGGACGACTCCAACCCATTGGTTTGACTCGGTAATTGGGGCAACAGGATTAGGTATGAAGAAGTCAATGAGGCTGGCTCAGGATAGAGCAAGGGTTAAGAGCTATTGTATATAGGGTCACTAGGTGTTGTGAGCAACTTGATGGCACATAACAACAACATCATTTATCCTTATCTCTCTCTTTCTCTATATGTCTATCCATCTATGTCTATCTATGTATCTATATATGGAGCTCTGCTGGCCTAGTAGAAAGAAGCTGTACTCCAATTCCGAAGAAAGGCATCTATAATTCTCTCTCTCTCCTCTCTCTCTCTCTCTCTTTTTCTCTCTCTCTCTCTCTCCTCCCATCACTCCTACTCTTAGTCTCTCCCTCTCTCCCCCAACCTCATTCTCTCATTTATTATCTATCTATCTATCTATCTATCTATCTATCTATCTATCTATCTATCTATCATTGTTGGTTTTGTATACCATTGAGTTGTAGCAGATTTTTAGAGACAGTTAATTGCATGGGAGGAGATTGCCCATCTTTCTCCAGTGGAATGGTTAGTGGATTTGAATCATTAATCTTTGGGTTAACAGCATAGCTCCTGACCACTAAGCCACCAGAGCTCCCTATATATACTTAAATATCTGTACATATGTATTTACGTGTTGTGATACACATATACATGTATGTATTTCTATGTGTGTGTATGTATGTGTATACATACCAGATTGGGGGTGTGTGTATACCAAATTGATTTATGCTGGGAAGCAGGGGTGGCATCCACTTCCTAAACTAGATGCCTCTGGCAAATTCTATGAACTCTATAAAAGTACAGAAATGATGTTAGTTGTAGAACAGAGTTCAGGTCTTTTGTGCAAAACTTACCCTCAGGCATACTTGACTTGATGACACTTAACCATTGCTAAATGAAACTAGTGCTGTTATATCTGGAGGACCACTGTTCCACTCTACACATCACTCTTTGTCAATGCGCAATATGAAGTAACCTGGGTTGCTGTGATGCTGAAACTTGTACTGTTGGGGTATCAAATGTGAACAGTGTCTGGTGGAGCTCCCAGTTGTGAAATAAGTTTGGAAGCAGGAGTGGCATCCGCTTCCTAAACCACATGTCTCTGGAAACTCTATGAACTTGGAGAAACAACGATAGCTACGGAAAGGCATTAGGTCTTTTGTTCATAGAGTCACTATGAGTCGGTCTCGACTTGACGGCAATCATTAACAACAACAACAGTTAAAAACTCTGTTTTGACAATTTACTGTTTAGTTTTCTAGTTTTGTGTGTTTTATTTTTAGCTATTTTAAATTGAGTAATATTAAAGATAATGTTATTTCAACTTCATTTTGCCTTGCCCTCAACCTTTTTCCATTTATGTAAAAATTAGGCAGTCAGTATTCAACTAATCTAGATGTTATTGTTACTGTTAGCATGAGTCAGTATCAGCTCATAGCTAATCTATGCAGAATAGAATAAAATGCTACTGCGTCCTGTGCCATTCTTATATTCATACTGTGTTTGAGTTTATTGTTTCAGCCACTGTGTCAATCTGTAGTCTTGGTTGTTTTTCCTAGGAATTGATGTCTCTTGACAATATTTTCGAAACACTTGTGACAGATCTCACCATCCACACTTCTAAAAGAAGTTCTATCTGTGCTTCCTCCAAAACATATTTATTTATGCTTCTGGAAATCCGTAATATATCTGCTATTTTTCACCAACATCCCAATTCAAATATGTCAATTCTTCTTTTGCATCTTTTATTCACTGTCCAGATTTTGTGTGTATATACAGTGATTTCACGGCTTGGGTCATGACAATTTTTGTCCTCAAAGTGACAATTTTGCTTTTTAACTTCAAAGAAATCTTTTGCAAGTCCTCCTGTAAATATTTTATCATTTACAATCTCTAGGAAAGGTCTCTGTGAGGGGGAATCAACTCAATGGCAGTGGGTAATGTGAAATCAGAGTGCTCCTTAGAAGTGAGAATGGTGACTCATCATCTTAAATACTTTGAGCATGTTTTCAGGATAGAGAAGTCTCTGGTAAAGGACTTCTTGCTAGGAGCGGTGGAGGGTAATGGAAAAAGAGGTGGATAGACATAGTGACTGCAATGATGGGCTGAAGCAAATATGGTGAAGATGGTTTGGGATCAGGCAGAGTTTCATTCAGTATGAGTCAATGCCTACTAGAAAACATCTAAAAAAATGCTAGGCTTTTCAAATAGTATTCTTAAACCTTCAAACATCACTGTGACATGGACTTTCAACCTCACATAAAAGATAAAGGAATTGGCTCAGAGACTTGCCTAATTTCCCATTCCCACCATATGTTGTTGTTACTAGGTTTGTCTCTCAGAAAACTAGATGAAGAAACCTACAGGGTTTTTCTTAGGGTTTATGGTTTCCACTTCATTAATCACTTGGCAATTTTTCTTTCTAATTTTCTAAGTAAATGTAGTATGTTTTTAACAACTGAAATTGATACTAGATAGGGGTTTATACCCTTTATCAAAAAGTTGAATTGTCCCATAAGGATTCCAAGACTGTAAATCTTTACAGAAATGGGCTGTCACTTCTCTGACTCATAGAACAACTGCTGTATTCAGCCAGTCTTTCATTAGCAGCCAACTTCTTTAATCATTGCAACAGTTGGACTGTTAGGAGGGTCTTGTTATGGCTGTTGTGTGTTGTAGAGTTTGACCCTCCTGCAGGTTTTCAAAGTCAATCAATCACACGGGAGATTTCCCTTCCTTCACTTACGGAGCAACTGGTGGATTTGAACCACGTGTCTTTGGGATTAAAGTGCAGCTTCTCACCACTAGGCCACCAGAGCTCCCTTAGCAGAGTGTGGTGTCAAAGAATTGGAAACCTAGAGCTTAGTCCTAATGACAATGAGAGAGAATAAATAATCCTAAGGAATTTTCTAGAATAGAGCTTACTTAGCTCTATATGCATTTAAGGAGTGAAAGGAAATAAGAAATAGCATCAAATTTGCTCATTTAGGAAACCTCTTGAGTATTAGTGTAGTTGGCAGGAAAGCAGAAATGTGAAAGAAGGATTAATTAGTATTGAAAAAAATGATGGGACTCCTGAAAGAGTTTAAAAAAGGTAAGAACTTCTCTAGTAAGTTATTTATAGGCAATTGAAAAGAAAAGAAGGAAACGATTTAGAGCTTCATGCCATGTAGACATTAAGTCAAAGTGACTTTTCAATCACTGTCTTCCTTAGCTTTAAATTTGACTGTGAAGACTGAGATCTAGAAAGAAGTTGGCCTGACTTTAGAGGAACAACTGTAGCAGCTGTGCGTTAAGATTGGTCATTCTCTGAGCTGATGAGGTCAAGCTCCACAGTTAGCATGACATTTTGTTCACACTGAGCTGCCCATCTGCTCACCAAGATTAATATTGCTGCTGTTCGCAAAAAGAGCATTATCTTGGTAGCTGATTACTGGATTTGGGAGGCAGATATGCAAGAAATGATGGATAGTTTTACCTCTGCAGTGCAAAGAGTAGGAGTAGTTGAGGGCAAAGGTAGAAGAATGAGCAGTTTGCCAGAGACTGAAAACAAGGTGACGTTTTCTTTAACTAACCCTTTCATTTTCACTGTTCTATCTTCATTCTTAGAGCTTAATCCTATCAAATTGCTCCGGCTCAATGATTTTCATGCTTATGTACCATGATAATGCAACATAAGGCACTCAGATATTAAATTTGCCTATTTTTCCACAGCAAAATGTCAGCGAAGGACAGTAGACCCTCAATGGGATAGATGGACATACAGAAGCCATAACAATGAGCGTAAGGACAACAAAGATTTTGAGTGTGGCATAAGATTGAACAAGGTTTTGTTCTGATGCAAACAAACAGGGTCTGTTGATATCAGAGATGAAAAACTTGAGGGCACCTAACAAAGCAATAATTCTCCCATCTCAGAAAATTCATGACAAGAGATACTAATTGGTGCTGGCATACCCTGTCTCCAAATCACAGGGGTAATCATTTCTCTTTTAAGGTAAGAAATTTGGTTACAACTTCTGTCTCGCCATTCTCCTATTCCTTCCTCCTCACATGAAAAAACCAAAACTGGGTGTTACCAAAACATTGGTGAACAACACCTTGAAGACAAATCACTTTAAACTTCTGACTTTAAACTTTTGACCTGACTCAAATCCAATAAAAGAGGCACTACAAACAGGGAATCAGAGCAAAGAATCCTTCTCTCCTAAACCACAGAGGCTGTGTTTTCCATAGTTTATGTAGGAAATCAGGTATGATGAATCTTAAACTGCCATCCTGGTTTCATTTCAGCAAGTCATCAATCTACAAATAACCATCTAATTAGAGATTCATGACATAAACCTAAAAGGATTTTGTTTTATTAAAGTAGCCTGAAGAAATGCAGATACTTTAGGGCAAATATCTAATTTATTATGAGATTTCTTTTCAAGATATGTATTTACGTAAGAGAATTACCAGAATACTGCCCACTTTATATATGTAACAATTTACTTGTCTAATAATTATATATTGCTCTTTGTATATTGCAAATGAAATCTATAAAAATGTGAATTTGTAGGTTGTTTTTCTAAAACGCCCTATGTACAAGGAAAATAGCTAACTAATATCTATACTTGTCAGATCCTTCTTTTTCTTTTCCTTCTTTATTGTCTAGCAAAAGAATATCTGTATGCCTTCCAGTTCCACAAAATTTTATGTGATTTCCTATTAGCTCGTGGATATCCAACAGTAAAGGTAAAATGTACAAAAATATCAAACTATTATTTTAAACCTGAAGAAATGACTAACAAGATACAGTTCTGTGAAAATCAACAGACAAGTGTTTCCTTTTCTATTGACTGGTGATAAATGAGACATTTTCTTTCTTGAAACAACTTTAAGGCTTTTTAAAAATGGTAATAATTCGAAGTCACAAATGGTTTATTTACTTTCTTACAGTATTTCCTTAGTATCTTTAAAGTAGTTACAAAGATCCAGCCTTTAGATTTTGTTCTGTTGACAAAGGCAGAATATATTACAGCGTAAAATATCATATTCCTTCATTTTAGCAGTTCTTTTCTATCTGACAAACTTGTTCATTTAGTACCAGGCTGAAGGCAAATAACAACCCCTGAATCAGGTTGGAAACAACTTGACCTTCAGGAGGCTTGGCAGCTATACAAGTGTCCAGTCAAAATTAAGGATACAAAGCCATTTTTTATTGTGTCCACTCAGTTAATTTTGTAAGCCCATGTGAGAGCTATTTATTACCAGTCAGTTAGATTTCTCATATGAAAAAAGTTACTTTCTTACATTGGAATATATGCCTGTGTTTATACAGAAAGGGTGTTGCTAACAGCACATGTCATTTAATTTACAATCACTTTTGTAGTTGGTTGTCCTTGTTTTCATCATTCTTGTCAAATAAAGTTGTCAGATCTACTTAAATACATTAACTTTTCTAACTTGACAGCCACAGTTGATGGGAACACCATTATAAAGAGTTATTGCACGAAGCAATCAACCAAAACCAGAAAGAAACATGTAGATACACTTTCTTTTCATATAATCATAATGTTAATAAATACTAAAAACTGAGAGACTGTAGGCAGCAGAGAAGAGAAGGCATATCTCTACTTGAGGACCGCTTACTCTGCTGAGTTCCTGGAGCTGACTCTAAGTGCCAGACCTCTGCCCAGCCTGACCTGGGTTGCCATCAGTGAAACTACAAGAAAAAGAATCAGAAAAACTCAGGACAAGAAAATGGAGACTCCTTAATGCCAGGCTGGAATGAACAGGAAATCCAGAGTTTCCTACAAGAAAGGAAATCCGGTGAATCTGAGCTACACCTGGAGGGAAGGAGCAGATATGATAAACTCTCAAGAGCAATGTGAGATGACCTCAGGAACAAGGGCAAAAGACCAGTGGGCAATGTCTAGACTTGCTCAGATATCTTGAGGATTTACACTGGGCTTCTTATGCAGCCAAGCAGATACCAGAGAAGGAAACCTTGTCATGTTCCTATGAAGATGTTCTACACAAGGTTCATTATTACAAACTCTTCACAGTTCCTTTACTCCCACATTTAAGCAGCCTCCCAACTCTTCAAATCCATCTCCAGATCCAGGCCAGGCCTTTCTCTGTGTCCCAGGAGCAGATCTCCAGCATCCTAACACCTGTAAGTTGCATACAAAATACTCAAGAATTTGGATCCATGCATTACTCCACACACAAAAACCAATTCAAGGTTGATCATGGACCTAGGATTAAAACCAAACTATAAACATCATTAAAGAAAAGCTTGGAATAACTCTAGAAGTCCTAATCCACAACAGAGTCTTTCAAGTATCCTGAAAAATCGACAACCAGGAGAGGATAAAATAGATGAATGGGATTTTCTAAGAATCAAATTCCTATGCACATCCAAAAATTTCTCCAACAAGGTAAAAAGGGAATCCAACAGACTGGGAAAAAGTATTTGGTAATGACATGTCAGATAAGGGACTTATATCTAGAACTTAAAAATACTTGAGCACCACAAGATAAAGGGAAACAATGCAATTGCAAAATGGGCACAGGATATGAACACACTTTATCAAAGAAGACTTTCAGATGGCTAACAAGCACATGAAGAAATGTTCAAAATCCCTAGCTATAAGAGAGATGAAAATCAAAACAGCTATGAAATATCATCTCACCCCCGCAAGAATAGCAAAAGTTAACAGGAGAGCAAACATCAAATGCTGGCGAGGTTGTGGAGAAACTGGAACCCTTATTCACTTCTGGTAGGAGTGTAAAATGGTGCAACCACTATGGGTGTCAGTATGGTGCATTCTCAAAAAGCTGCAAATAGAAATACCATTTGAACCAGGAATTCCATTACTGGGAATATACCCCTAAGAAACTATATCTGCTACCCAAGCCGATATATACACACCATGTTTATCATGGCTTACAACCTAAGTGCCCATCAACAAATGAATGGATTGAGAAGCTCTTGTATATTCACACAATGGAACACTATGCTGTATTAAAAGGCAAGGAACTCATGCAATATTATTCAAGTACGGGGACCTTGGAAGACATTATGCCAAGTAAAATATCTCAGTCACAAAAGAACAAATACTGCATAGTACCACTGTTGTAGAACGGGACTGACATCAAGGTTGGTGTGAGACTGAGAAAAATTGGATAAATTATGTAGACTGCATTGAAACAGATGAGAGAGAGAAGAGTTTAAAAGTGATATATGATTGGGTATTATGGTTATGACAAGAGTCCAGAATGAAGGTTATATAGTGAAGTGTACTCAAGGTGGGTGGTGGGGGAATTGTATACCAATGAAAGAATTTTCTTTTACTTTTCAAAGAGAAGAATGAACTGAGGGGGTTGAGGCAGGGAGTAAAATGTAACAATGAATGAATGGAAATCCAAAATATCCGTAAAGGTTCATTAAAATTAATAAAAGAAAAACGAGGAACTCATAAATATTATACAAAATGGGTGGCCCTGGAGGACATTATGCTGAGTAAAATATCTCAGTCACAAAAGGACAAATACTGCATAGTGCCACTGTTGTAAAAAGGCACTGACATTGAGGTTGAGGGGAGACTAAGAAAGAGGGGAAAAATAATATATACTGCATTGAAACAAATGAGGAAGAGAACTATTTTAAAGAGATATATGATTAAGTATTATTGTCACGACAGGAGTCCACAACGAGGGTTGCATAGTGGAGTGGACTTGGGGAGAAGGATTGTATAACAATGAAAGAATTTTTCTTTTACTTTTCAAAGAGAAGAGGAAACTGGGGGGAGGTGGGACATGGAGAAAAGTTCAACAATGAATGAATGGAAGTACAAAGTCTCTGTAAAATTTCATTAAAATTAATAAAAAATATTAAAAAATAAAGTTACAAAATTTAAAAAAGAAAAGCAGTATTTGTCTGAAAATAAAAAAAAAATATAAAAATTCCTCAATAATTTGGATGGCAATCTTCCACCCTGAACTCTTCTGAACTAAGGGGGTGTTCTGCATATAACCCAGAAGATCTTACCAATTATGTGAGAGCAGGGGAGACTTCAGTTACTTTCCAAACACCTTTGAATATCATCCCATCTTCTCATGTTCAATGCCTGTAACAGCTAGCCTGTGGCCCTCAACCTGTTGCTTATGTTCTAGGTTCTCTAGCACTTGGATGGTATCCCTGAACCCTGAGCCCTTCATGGGTGTACTCTGCATCTCCCCCAGAAGATGTCATCCACCTGTAGCACGCACAGATTCTAAATGATTCTGAAATAAAAGATCATTTCAACCCAGACTTGAATTCCACAGGCGAATGAATATACCAGTTCCCCATATTATCTACTCCATCCCTTCCACTAACCCAAATGTTGAGCAGTTTAGATTTTAAACAGAAAGAGAAGTACAGAACTAGTAAATGTTAGATGTATTCATGTCACTGAGTTATGTATGTGCAAATAGGGACAGGGACATATTCTTTGTGATCTCTCTATTACCACAGTAAAAATGAAGAAGTGTGTGTTAAAAACAAACAAACAACTAACAACTGTGAAATTTATTTTGTTTTCTTTCTCTTAGTGTAAGGATCCATCATCTGTCATTCTAGCACATGATAGTGTATGTTGTTGTTGTTGTTGTTATTGGATGCCCTCAAGTTGACTGTGTAATCATAGCATGAGCGGCATAAGCTTGAAAATAATATTCTATAATGATCAGGAAATTATGCTTAATCCAACAAACCTTAACCCAGTGCCCACAATATAGTAAAAGGGCATCAATATATACAATACACTGGTGCAATAACTAAGAAGTAAAAAGAGTAGAGCTTATTCATCTTCAGTCCCAACCAGCCACTTAGGATGTGATTTGGTCATTGGTTTTCACTATTTGTAACTGGCATTCCATTGTGTTCTGGGGCTTATATTAATTTTCTGTGGCTACAATAACAGATGCTGATTTTGAATCCAAAGAAGACAAAATAACTGAGAATTTCAAACTTTCTCCATTTATCATGCTGTTATCTTTTGGTCCAGTGGTGAGGATTTTTGTTTTATTCATGTTGATGGAGCTCTGGTGACCTAATGTTAAGAAGCTTTGCTACTAGCCCAAAGGTACATGGTTCAAATCTACTAGCTACTCTGAAGAAGAAAGATAGGCAGTCTCCTTCCACATGATACTACCTGTGAAATCCCTATGGGCTTATTTTTGCCAATGCCTTAAGTGCAGCTTGAATGTCTTCTTCTATTACCATTAGTTCTTGATTATTTGCTACTTCCTGAAATCGTTCTCTATGTCAGCCAATTATCTTTCGTATAGTTACTCTGTGTACTCTTTCCATCTTCTTTTGATGCCTCCTGAATCATTCAAGGTTTTACCCATTGCATCTCTTAGTTTTAACTCTAGGCTTGAATTTGTTTTTCAGTTCTTTCAGTTTGAGAAATGCCAAGCAAGTTCTGCCCTTTTTATTTCTTACTGCAGTTCTTTGTACATTTCACTGTAATACTCTGTTTTATCTTGCTGAGCAATTGGTAACATCATGATTGATGGAGAAAATAGTGAAATTGTCAGCAGTTTCCTCTTGCTTGGATCCATAATCAATGCCTTGAGTACTGGTAGTCAAGAAATTAGAAGATGTATTACATTGGGAAAATCTGCTGTCAAAGACATCTGGAAGGTGCTAAAGAGTAGTGATGTTAATTTAAAGACTAAGTTGTACCTTATCCATGACATGATTTTCAATTACTTTCAATGCATTAGAAATTTGCACAATGACTAAGGATAACAGAAGAATCAATGCCTTAGAATTAGTGTTGGAGATGAGTACCAAATATCCCATAAATTACCAAGAGAAAAAACACGAGTCTTAGAAAAAGTGAAACTGGGTACTCCTTGGAGGTAAGGAGGATGAAATTTCATCTCACATACATGAGACATGTTGTTAGGAGGGGTCAGTCCCTAGAAAATGAAAAAATGCTTGGAAAGGTAGAAGGTCAGCATAAGAGAAGGTCTCAAAAAGATATATTGACACAGTAAGTATAACAGGTTTTTTTAAACATATTAGAGATGGTGAGGGGCACAAGATAGGGCAGAGTTCAGATCCATTGCTCATAGGTTTGCTATGAGTCATAGTTGACTTTAAGGCACATAACATGTAAGAGATTATCACAGAGTTAATGGCTTAAAACAACAGAAAATAATCATTTTACAAATCTGAGACTGGAATCCCAACAATAATTTGTTGATAGAGGACATTTCTTTCATAGACCCTAGGGAAGAATTTGTCCCATATTTCTTCAAACTTCCAGCAGCTATGGATTTCTTTGTGTAGGGTCCACAAGGCTCTAATTCTTACCATTTTCCATATTATTTTTCTCCTATGTATATATTTCTCAAAACTCTAAAAGAAGATGGAAGGAGTATACAGTTACAATACCAGAAAGGATTGTCTAACATAGAAGAATGTAATAAAATAATGTATGAACAAGAGCCTGTGGTGATGAAGGAGGAAGTTCAAGTTACTCTGAAAGAATTGGCAAAAACCAAGGCTCCAGGAGTCGACTGCATACCAAGTGACATATTTCAACAAACAGATGCTGCCCTGGATGTTCTCACTAAGTTGTGTCAAGAAATCTGGAGGACAGCCAGCTGGACAACTGACTGGACGATATCTATATTTGTCGCCATTCCAAAGTAAGGTGATTTAACAGGGAGTGGAAATTATCAAAGAATATCAATAATATCACTGGCAAAAAAAGATTCTGCTGAAAATTATCCAAAAATGACTGGAGCAACACATCAACAGAGAACTGTCATATGTGCAGGCTGGGCTTAGAAGAGGTCATGGTACTAGGGATATTATAGCAAATGTTAGATTGATCTTGGCAGAAAGCAGAGAATACCAGAAGAATGTCTATCTGTGCTTAGTTGACTATGCAAAGGCTTTTGACTGTGTGGATCACAGCAAGCTGTGGCTGACTCTGAGAAGAACGGAAATCCCAGAACACTTGATTGTGCTAATGTGAAACCTATACTTGGACCAAGAGGCAGTCATAAAAACAGAACAAGGAGACACTACATGGTTCCAAATCAGGAAGGGAATCCACCAAGAATGTATTCTTGCTCCCTAACTTTTCAATCTGTATGTAGAACAGATCATCAGGGATTCTTGCCTGTATGAAGAGGAATGTGACATCAGGATTGGTGGAAGAGTCATCAACAACTGGCATTATGCAGATGACACAACCTTAGATTCATCAACAACTGGCATTATGCAGATGACACAATCTTGCCTGCTGAAACTGAGGAGGACCTGAAGCACTTGCTGCAGAAAGTCAAGGACTACAGCCTCCTATATGGATTGAAGCTCAACATCAAGAAAGCAAAGATTCTCAACACTGGGTCAATTGGCAGCATGAGTATGGATGGTGAAGAACTTGAGAGAGTTAACAGTTTTAATTTGCTTGGCTCCACAGTCTACATTCTTGGTACCACCAGCCAGGAAATCAAGATATTAATTGCACTGGGAAATTCAGCTGTCAAGGACCTCTCCAGAGCACTGAAGAGCAACAACATCAGGCTGGAAACGAAGGTGTTCCTGATCTAGGCTGAAGACTTCGTAATTGCATGCTATGTACCAGAAAGCTAGACAGTGATAGAAAGAGAATTGATGCCTTTGACTTGTGGTGTTGGAGAAGAGTGTTGAATATACCATGGACTGCTAGGAGAACAAATAGATTTGTCTTGGAGAGGGTGTCAAAGATTCTGAAGCTTTGTCTGACATACTTTGGACATGTTGCAAGGAGGGACCAGTACTTGGAGAGGTACATGATATTTGGGAGAGTGGAGAGACAGCGCAGGAGAGGAATACCTTTGATGAAATGGATCAGTTCAATGATTGGGGTAGCGGGAGTAGGTGAGCAGGGTTTAGTGCTCTTGTACATAGGGTCACTATGAGTTGCAAGGAACTTGATGGCACATCACAATAAACAACAACATGTATACATTTCTCAAAACTCTACTTATTTCCCTTTCATAAAGATATATATGATTGACTGAATTTAGAATCAATGTAAATAATTTGACATAATCTCTCTCAAGATCCTTGACAAACAAATTTTTTATAAAATAATGTCCTTAGGATCAAGATATTTCTATAATTTCTCATAATTTTTTCTCCCAGCCTACCCTTCTCTTCTTCCAAGTTTGTGCTCTTTAAGACTGATTGCTAAAGGAATAATACTTCCATCAGAAGATATAGTAGCAGCTGCTGCTGCTACAGCTTTGTGATCCTTACGAAAGTGGATTAGTTGGCAATGAAAGAAGTTACACTGACAGGGATTATTCATTGTGGTCAAAATTGGAAGATGTTATTCACGAGTAAGTATTGTTATTGTTATAAATGTCTGAGTCTGAAATGGCTCACAGTTGACCCTCCAGATGGCTTTCAGAAGTTGTAAATTACACAAAAGAAGATAATATATCTTTTTCCCTTGAGTCAGCCAGTGGACTCGAACTGCAAACCTTTGGTTTTGCAGTTGGTAATGCAACTCCTTATCACTAGGCCACCAGAATTCCCTTGTAAGAGTGGGGATGGATATATTTAGTACATAAATAATCCACTTGAGTGTCACTTTTGGTACTCTATCCCTCCATTCTTGAATTTAGCCGTTGCTGTTGTTAGATGCATTGAGTTGTATATGACCCATAGCAACCCTAGGAACAGCAGATCTGTCCTATCATGTGTCATATTCACACTTCTTGACACATTGGAGCATCCACCCTGCTGTGGGTCTTCTTCTCCTTTGCCTATCTACTGCCTTTCATGTACCTTTCCAAGGAATGACCCCTCCTAGCAACATGCTCAAGGGATGTGAAGCAATACTTTATCATCTTAACCTCTGGCTGAACTTAGCTATGTTGTTATTGTTGTTATGTGCCATTGAGTAGCTTGCGACTCATAGCGACCCTATGTACAACAGCTCTAAACTCTGCTTTGTCCTGTGCCAATCTCATTGCCTCTGACACACTCATCCTGATTGCCCCAGTCACTGAATCAATCCACCTCCCAGAGGGCCTTCCCCTCCTGCGCCTGCCCTCCACACTCCCAAGCATGATGTCCTTCTCC
>NW_006399835.1:6113897-6147252 GCF_000299155.1 Elephantulus edwardii | reverse complement strand
TTTGTCATGGTCCACACAGTCAAACACCTTTGCATAATCAATGAAGCACAGATAGACATTCTTCTGGTACTCCCTGCTTTCAGCCAAGATCTATCTAACATTATAATATCCTTAGTGCCATGACCCTTTCTAAACCCAGATTGGACTTAGCTATAAATAGGTAAGTATTATACAGCAACCTTGTAATTATATAGGAAGCAAAGGTTCAAGCCTTCTCAGATATAATGATCTGGAACATTGAACACTCAAGATATTTAGATGAATAGAAATGATAGGAGTTAGTGAGAAGAGTATAGAGTGATGGGAGAGGACAGAGGATTAAAAAAATCACATTGAATTGTAACCTCAGAATCAACTGAGGTAGGAGGGACAAAAGCTTATCCTCAAAATACTCTTCTTGAAAACTCCCCAGAGTTTATTATTAATACAAATCTTAAGAAGCTGTGAAGGCATTGAGTATACATAATACGAAAAATAAGTAGTTCTGAGTCATTTAAGTGGTGTGCTATAACAAATGCTATTGGTGCTCCACAACAATTCACAATTTGCTAGGTTTTCCCTTACTGACTTAAATCCTATTAAACATATGCTAATGGGTCACCTCTGTAACATTCTCATATGATTCTTCCAAGGTGATTAAATCTGCCTTGCCAGAAATTGCCTGAGGTGTATGCCAAGGAGCTTTCACGTGAGTAGCCTTAGAACAATTATTGACTGGATTGGAGAGACAAAAATCCTCTTTCTTGCCTCAAATTGGTACAAATTACACAATTAAGTTCCCTTGGGATCAGGTCAAAACCTAATTCTGTCTAAAATTACATTTTTGCAAAGCTGCTTCTTCTTAATTCTTCTTCCTTTACTCCAGTAGCTATTTCTCCTGAGAGGTTTACCTCAATAAAACATTTAGCGTTAAGTAGCCAATTCAACCTTTGCTTTTAGGGAATTTAAAGGGAATTTTCTAGAATAACCAGCCTACAACTGCTGCTATAACATTTTTTTAATTTATTATTAATTCTATGAAAATTTACAGAGGCTTTGGACTTCCATTTATTCATTGTTGTACTTTTCTCCCCTCCCAACCCACCCTCTAGTACACTACCCTCTTGGAAAAGTAAAAGAAAAATTCTTTCATTGTTTTACAAACCCTCCCCCAGGTTCACTCCACTGTGCAGCCTTTGCTCTGGACTCCCGTCATGACAAAAATACCTAATCACATATCCCTTTAAAACAGTTTTCTCCCTCATCTGTTTCAATGCAGTATACATTATTGAACCCATCTGTCTCAGTCTCCCCACAACCCCAATGTCAGCCCTGTTTTACAACAATGGCACCATGCAGTATTTGTCCTTTTGTGACTGAGATACTTCACTCATCATAATGTTCTCCAGGGTCACCCATTTTGAATAATACTGCATGAGTTCCTTATTTTTCAATGCAGCGTATTATTTATTCCATTGTGTGAATATACCACAGCTTCTCTACCCATTCATTTGTTGATGGGCACTTAGGTTGTTTCCAGCTCTTTGTTATTGTGAACAAAGCCGCAATAAACATGGGTGTGCATATATCTGCTTGGATGTCAGTTATGGTCTCTTTGGGGTATATTCCCAGTAGTGGAATTACTGGGTCAAATGGGATCTCTATTAACAACTTTTTGAGAAAGCGTCATACTGCCTTCCACAGTGGTTGCACCATTTCACACTTTCACCAACAGTGAATAAGGGTTTCAGTTTCTTCACAACCTCACCAGCATTTGTTGCTTGCTGTTCTGTTAAATATTGCTATTCTTACTGGGGTGAGATGATATCTCATAGTTGTTTTGATTTGCAACTCTCTTACAGCCAGGGATTTTGAACATTTCTTCATGTGCTTGTTAGCCATCTGAATGTCTTCTTTGGTGAAGTGTATGTTCATATCCTGTGCCTATTTTTCTATTGGATAATTTACCTTTATCTTGTTGTGTTGCTCAAATATTTTATAAATTCTGGATATAAGTCCCTTATCTGATATGTCATTACCAAATACTTTTTCCCAGTCTGTGGCTTCCATTTTTACCCTGTTGGAGAAGTTTTGGATGTGCATAGGGGTTTGATTCGTAGAAGATCCTATTCATCTATTTTATCTTCTGGTTGTAGGTTTTTCAGGATACTTAGAAGACTGTTTCTGTTGTGGATTAGTACTTATAGCATTTTCTTTAATGAAGCTTATCGTCCTTGGTATTAGTCTTAGGCCCATGATCCACCTTGAGTTGATTTTTGTATATGGAGTGAGGTGTTTATCTTGCTTGAGTCTTTTGCAGATACTTTTCCAATTTTGCCAACACCATTTGTTAAAAAGGCTGCCGTTTCCCCACTTAACTGATTTCATCTACTTGTCAAAAATCAGCTGACCATAGATATATGGGCTAATCTCCGAGTCCGTCATTGTGCTAGAACCGTGCTGTCTTAACCACCATGGCAATGTAGTAAGATTTGAAATCAGGGAGTGAGATACCTCTTACTTTTCTTCTATTTTTAAGAAGTGCTTTGCTTATTTGGGGCTTCTTTCCATTCCAAATGAAACTGGAGATGGTATTTTCCATCTCGTTGAAGAATGGGATTGGTATTTGTATTGGGATTGCATTAAATGTGTAAATTGCCTTTGGTATTATTACCATTTTCAAAATACTGAGTCTTCCTATCAATGATCAAGGGATATTTTTCCACTTCTCCAGGTCTCATTTTGCTTCTTGTCATAATATTTTGTAATTTTCTTTGAATAGATTCTTTGTGTTTCTGGTTAAATTTACTCCGAAGTATTTAATCTTGTGATTAGCTATTGTGAATGGTATTGTTTTTCTAGTTCCAGCTCTGTATTCTCTTTGTCACTGTAGAGAAATCCAACTGATTTTTGTATGTTGATCTTGTATCCTGCTACTTTTCTGAATTGGTCCACTGTGTCCAATAGTTTTCTTGCTGAGACTTTAGGGTTTTCTAAGTATACTATCATATCATCTGCATAGAGAGATAATTTTAACTCCTCTTTGCCAATTTGGATACCTTTTATTCCCTTCTCTTGTCTTATTGCTATCGCTAAGACTTCCAAAACATTATTAGAGAGGTGATAGTGGGCACCCTTGCCTAGTTCCTGTTCTTAAAGGGAATGCCTTTAACCTCTCTTCATTGAGAACAATGTTGACTCCTGGGTGTGCATAAATACTTTTTACTATATTGAAGAAAGTCCCCTCTAATCCTATTTTGTTGAGAGTGCTATGACATTTTTGTAAGTAAATATGTCTTGGAAGCACCAATCAGGTAAAACAGAATTATGATGCAGATATGTTGCTTTTGTTGTTATGTACTCTGCAGCATAACAATAGAATAAACAGCTGATAGATACAGATGTAGGTTTTAAAATGACATCTAATTATATTGCTGTTGTTGTTGTGTAACATTGAATTGGAACCAACTCATAGCTCACCGTATAGTGGGTTTTCAGAGGTAATAAATCACACAGGAGATTGTCCATCTTTAACCCACAGAGCAGCTTGTGGATTTGAACGACGTGCCTTCAGGATTTCAGCACAGCTTCTTGTCAGTAGGCCACCAGAGCTCCATTGTATATTGAAGTACATGGAAATATTATTATTTATTCAGATAGTAGCATCAATTTCTGTCAGACTTTTACTGCTGATTGAGTTACACTAATGAATGGAAAACTCACTGTTTTCTTCTTATTCTTCTAGTCTTTGCCAAGTTTTCTGGTTTTCAGATTTTATTTTCATTGACATTAAAATTATTAAAGTATTTTTTGCAAGGAATCCAAAATGAAATATTAAGGCATTGGGAAAATAAATCCAGCCCAAGTATTTGCTAAGCATTAGATTCTCTGAAAGGCATCAACTTCCCTCCTCACTACAGAGGGGAGGATGGATAGAAGATTATGATTAAAGGTTGAGCTGTGAATTGACAGCACATACTGACTGAAAAACAGATGCTCAGAGAAGACATCAAGGCAGTAGTTCCTCTGATGGACTGTCATTTGGATTTCAGGAAGATTAAAAACTAAGTCAAGGTGCCTTGTGATCTAGAAAAGGGCAGAAAATAATTTTGCCTGAAGTTGACTCCATGGGAGCAGAGTTGCTTCCTGAACATGGACCACACTGGTATGCAAAATGAGCAACAGTGGCAGTCAAGATGTATGTTGTTGCTAGATGCTGTCAAGTCCAGTACAATTCATAGAAACCCTATGAAAAACACATCTGAACCTTGTCCTATCCTTTGCCCTCTTCATTATCTCTGATACACTTGAACCCATTGCTACAGACACTCTATCAATCCATCTCATTGGAGGTCTTCTTCTCTTTCACTGACCCTCCACTTCCCCAAGCATGATTTGCATTTCCAATGAATAGCTTCTGGTAATATGTCCAAGGTATGAGAGATGAAGCTTCACCATCCTTGCCACACTTTTTTCAAAACCTGTTTATTCTGTTGGTAGTACATGGGATAATCAGTATTCTTTAACACCTTAACTCGACGGCTTCAATTTTTCTTCTTTATTCATTAGCCACCTCTCAGACGCATAGCAAGTAATAGAAAAGACTATGGACTGAATAAGGTACACCATAGTCTTTAAATTGATATTATTGATCTTCAGTATTTTGGAGAGGTCCCTAACATGGATTTGTACAAAGCAATACATCTCAAGATCTCATGACAGAGGGTACAAAGAATGTTGAATGTGGATGCAAGTAAGATTAATCATAAACAGTTTCAATTTTTTTTCTATCTATCATGATGCTGGGTTTCCAAGCCCAAGATCATATAGCACTGTTCTGTGCACTGCTGTACAGAGGTAACTTGTGGTTGCTGTGATGCTGAACACTCTGACATTGATGTGGCAAATGTGATAATGGTTACCCATAGTGGACAGGGTTTGCTGGAGCTTCCCGATTAAAACAAGCCTGGAAGCAGGAGTTGCATCCACTTCCAAAATGGCTTGCCTCCTGAAACTCTATGAACAGTGCTCAGGTATTTCATTCATAGGGTCGCTATGAGTCATCTATGACTCTATAGCACCTAACAACAATAACAACCAACATCATGATGTTGCCTATTGAGCCAGTAGTAAGGACCTTTTTTCTTGATGTTGACACACAATCCATGCATAAGTCTGAAGTCTTTAATCCTCTGCAGCAAGCATTTCATATCCTCCTCATTTTCAAAAAGCAAGGCTATAACATATGCATAACATAGGTTGTTCATGTCTATTGCTCTGATCCTAGTACTTGATTTACTTTATAGAGTCTGACTTCATAAGTTACTTGCTCAGCATATACATGGAATATGTATGTAGAAAGGACACAACACTGATACACACTCTTCCTGATTTTAAACCAGGCAGTATTCCTTGTTCCATATGGACAACAGCTTCTAGATATCAACATGGATTTCTAATGAGCACAACTAAGTGTTCTGGGACCACATTTTTCTCAATGTTACCCATCGTTTGTTGATATTTATACAGTCAAATGAATAGTCAGTAAAAGAGAGAGAGAGAGAGAGAGAGAGAGAGAGAGAGAGAGAGAGAGAAAACTGAAAGTTTTCCCAAATTTTCTTAGGGAAATTTCTTAAATTATCTTGGGAAAGACTAAGATTTACTTTCTGTTGCCACCAAAAAATAATCAAGCCAGATTTTTTTTATTCTTTTTGTTGTGAATTTCATGAAATTTTGCAGAAAAATTGGGTTTTTATTCATTCACTTTTACACATTGTTCTCCCAACCTCTCCTTTCTTCCTCCCCTTTTAGTCCACTCCTCTTCCTTTCCCCCTCCCTTAGTCCATTACTTTGTAATGTTCCTCTTGTTGAAGATTGCTAATTGTCATACATATAATGCCTAATCATGCATTCCTTTTAGACAGTCTTTCTCCTTATCTGATCCAGTGCAGTGTTTATTAACTATTTACTCTTTTCTTGTTCTCTCACCATCCCATGTGTCTGTTCTCTTTTATAGCAGTGATGCTATGCAGTATTTATCCTTTTGTGACTGAGATTTATTTCATTCGCATGTCTTCCAGGATCACTCAGGTTATGTAGTGTTTTACAAATTCATTGTTTTTCAATGCTACATAATACTACATTGTGTGGATGTACCAAATTTGTCTATCCATTCATTTGTTGCTGGGCAGTTGGGCTGCTGCAATCTCTTCACTATTGTGAATAACACAGCAATAAACATGGGTGCAAATACATCTGTTTGAGTAGTGGCTCTGGTCTCTTTAGAATATATTCCCAGTAGTGAGATAGCTGGGTCAAACGGTATTTCTATTTCCAACTTTTTAGAAAGCGCCAGTCCATAGTGGTTGTACCATTTTACACTCCCATCAGTGGTGAATGAAAGTTCCAATTTCTCCACAACCTTGCCAGCATTTGTTATTTGCTCCCTTGTTCAACTTTGCCATTGTTGCTGGGGGTAGGTATCTCATAGAAGTTTGATTAGCATCTCACTGATAACTAGGAATTTTGAGTATTTCTTCATGTATTTGATGGTCATCTGTTTTTTTAAAAAAAAATATGAAAAATATCAAAGTAAAAGATATCCATTCCTTCTATCTTTTGTGGAACAAATTCTTTAAAAAGTATCTTTCTATATACCAGATAAAATCTTACTTGCTATAGTGCCAGATCATCAGATCTATAAAATAGGAAGGAATGTTACCTACAAATGTTGTGATATGAAAGTTAAAATATTTTTCCTTCTTGAAATATCTTTAAACATGTGATCCTCATTGCTTTGCCTTAATAAGGGAGCTCGGGTGGCCTAGTGGCAAGAAGCTGCACTGCAATCCCAAAGGCATTCAAGACTACCAGTGCCTCCCTGGGAGAAGGATAGGTAATATCCTGAGCAATTAACTGGCTCTAAAAGCCCCCCAGACGGTTAGCTATGAGTTGGTTCCAGCTCTATGGTACACAACATCAACCACCTATTATATTATACTACAATTCTGTATTCTAGATGCAGTCATCTAGAATTGTTATTACTGGTTTTTTCTTTAATTTTTTTAACAGGATGGGATCTCTTTTTTTCATTTATGTTTTTCATATTTTCACATATTCCAACTATAAAAGATGCTTAAAAAGAGATAGATCCATAGTCAAAAGCTAAGCAGTGACACTTTAGGTAAATTCTTTAACTCATGGTTTCCTTATCAATGTAATCAATAATATTCTTCATAAATTAAAACATTTGCTTTATAGGCTTTCTATGAGTTCTATAGGAAATAATTTATGGCAACACCTAGAATTTCATTAGCACAAGGTTGAAACTAAAATTAAAAATAAAATAATTACCCAGATCATTCAATAATGTGAGTTCTTAAAGTTTCTAACAGTTGTTCTAACAGATTGTCTAACAGACAATCTAAGGATTGTCATTCTAGACATTAGAGGGCTAAAATGGACTGTCCTTGGTGACTTTCAATCAGATAATTATATGTTCTACTATGCTAGGGATGAAAATCTGAAGAAGATGGGTTTTGTGTTCATAGTCAGCAGAGAATCCTCAAGTACAATGTTGTGAATGATAGGACGCAATCTATCTTGTATTAATATAAGTAAGACCTACTAAAACACCTATTATTCCAAAATATACACCACCATCAAAGACAAAAATGAAGAAGTTGGGAATTTCTACCAATTTCTGCTGTCTGAAATAGATCCAACATTCAAGAAATCTACCAAGATTTATTAATAATAATTGTCCACTTGAATTAAAAAGTTGAAAACAAAGAAGAAAAAACGATTGTTGTAAATGTTGCATGTGGTGATAGAAATGAGGCCAGAATGGTTTAATTTTGTACAATCAATAATTTATTAATGAAAAATAGCTTGTAAAAACTATAAGAGATGACTGTGTACAAGGACTTCAACTGATGGACTATACAGGAACCAGATTAAGCACATCTTTAGAAAAAATCATTGAAGAAGTTCAATATCAATAGTCAGAGCCAGGCTAGGTACTTACTGGAAAACACCATCAATTATTTCTATACAAGTTCAAATTGAAGCTGAGGAAAATAAAAACAAATTCATAAGATTCAAAATAATATAATCTTAAATCTATGTAATTTGGATTTGAAAATTAACAAGAATAGGTTTGAGGCATTTAACACTAATGATCAAAGCCAGCAGAGTTGAGGAATAGCGTCAAGAATATCATCCATGATGAAAGCAAAAGTTTATTTAAAAAGACAGAAGTGAAAGGAAATACCAAAGTGAATGTTAAAAGTCAAGAGACTTTGAGAATTGCGGTGGAACATTGAGCCAGAGCAAATGGCAGGATTACTACTAAAGTGAGGAAGATGAATGAAATATTTCAAAGGGCATCTTGAGAAGATACAGAAAAGTATTATAATGAAATACACAAATATCTGGAGTCAGAAAATAAAAGTAGAAAATATTGCTCAGCAATTATAAAACTAAATTAACTGAAAAACAAATTCAAGTCTTGTACTGAAATAATGAAGGATGTCATGGACAAAATCTTTACTTATTCAGAAAATATCAAAAGAAAATGGAAGAAATACATTGAATCACTGTTGTGTTGGTGCCACACCAACTCCAAGGGAGTCTGCGTGACAAAATCACCCGACTGAGGCGAAAACTTCAAGGAAGTCAGCCTCTCGAAACGTGTGCTTTCTCCATGATTGTTCTTGGCCTTTCTGTAATTTCTCTTCTATTGTCTCTTTGTGTTTTCTATGTGGGACAGGGAAAAAAGGCTGTGTTCTTTACACAAAGTGTTCCTACTAAAAGTCTGTTAGATGTTCCCAGAAAGAACTAAATGGAGGTGACGACTTTGATACGCAAACATTACCTCCGGTTCTTTTAGCATTGTTAAAACTTCTCAAGAACAATATGATTTTAAGGGAATTCATGGATGCATTATAACAAAAAGAATTAATGGTGGAAATCCTAGAGATGACCACTCCAGAGACTCCTAGATTTCTAGGGCTTATAAGAACTCCTTCAAAGGAAAAAACCCAAACCCTTGCCCCCCACCATGAGAATGCCAGGTGGAAGAATTGTTTATCTTTTAGGTAATAGTTGTTTGTGGCAGCCCCCTATTGGGAAAGGCCCTTACAGAATTCCAGAGCCTACAGATAAACCTCTTCCATATATTGGAAAATATGATAAATTTAATGCAAAACACCCTGATGGTTTTGGGGATATGTTTTTCAAAAGGTTTGAAAGTGACCAGAGGGAAGATGTTATGAAAGGTATAAGTGGTAAAATAAATCATGAAATATGAGATTGGAATGATGAATTTAGGCGATATTATGACCCAAAAACTTATTTTTTATAAACCAAAACCCCCTTATTGAGATAGTAATCACCCCTGGAATAATGGAAAGTGTAAGAGTGTAACTTTTGAATGGAAATAAATAATATTGTAAATTTAGCTGAAAACGTAAAATGTATCAGCTTAAATTTAAAATGTAACTTTTTTACTTTGTAACTTTGCTACCAAACAAGTTGAAGAACAGGTTTAAAAAGAAAATGTTTAAGCAAAAAGCATTGTCTAACAGGCTCTCCAATTACCAAGGAACCATGACCATTAAGAAAAGCCTTTCATGCTCTCCAAGGAACCATGACCATAAAAAATAGCTGTGTGTAAGAAAATAATGTAAACTTTATTCTTATTCTTGTTGTTTGTCTGGCTGTTGATTAAGCCTCTAATTGTAAAAATGGAATATAAATGTATCATGTAAAATGTGATAAGCAGGAAAGGAAAGGGAAAAGGAAAAGGAAAAGAAGGAAAGAAAGAAGAAGGGGAATTAGAGTGACTCAGAATTAAAATCATCAAGATCACTTGACTGTTTGTCTCATGTTCTTTCATCGTGCCTTCGCCGAACTTCTACCCACCTTCGTGTTCCCTCTTCGAGACTCTAGACCTCAGGCTTATAAGCCCCTCCCGACTGGAGCAGCCCGCGGCATGTTGGCCTAAAAATTGGCTTTTTTAGCGTTTACATTAGGATCTCTCTGGTCTCCATCCATCTTAACTTCATGCATGATGGTCTTGCAAATTAACAACAGTTGTGGGACTAGGATAAGAGAAAGTGTGCTTTCCACACTGAGCAGCAAGACATGAGGGAGAATGGAACAAGACCCTGAAGAGAAAGAGAACCTGGTGGCAAGACTCGTGATGGTTGTGGAGACACTGTGGCATTGCTGTGGAGAGACTGTGGAAAGGTGACCTGAGCCATCTTGCATTTGTTCTGTCTGTAATTTAAGGTTTTTCTGTTCTTGCCTTTGATGACGGAAGGAAAAGTTCTTTGCTAAACTAAAACTGGACCCTGGACTAATTAAGCAACTGTATCTTGAGACTTCTGAGCTAAAATTTAGATTTGCTTTGGATGATACTCTTTGCCTCCTCCATTCTCCATTCTATTTCCCTAATAAACTTCATTCTCAGTACCACAACTATGAGTCTGTGAGTCTACAATTAATGAATTAACTTCTTGCTGCTGTTATGGCTCTAGAGGCATCATGGAACTGGGTTAAGGGATCTTTATCTGCTCTCTGCTCTAAGGTGGTGAGGGGCTGTAATAGTCTCACTCCCTCTGGCCACTTCAGAAATATGCTCATTTCCCTGTGCTTGTATGTCCCATTTTCTGTTCTCTAGACATTTTGTGTCAGAAGTGGGATATGAGCCCACACAAAAGAAGCAGCACAACTATGTTTAAGCATCTGGCTGCATCCAGCCCAGCCCATTGCTCACCAGTTTCTACAAAAACAAAGCAAAACAAAAACTAGTCTGAATATCTACAGTCACATAAGTTCCCTTGATGGGTCTCAGTCTCTGGAAAATTTCCAGCAAATTATCACGCTCACAAGCATTAGAGGAATTAGGGAACTGGGTCCCAGATGGAGCTGTTAATAGAAACTATGGACTTATACAGTGGGTTAAACATTTGAGATTACATTGATCTGGGGCTTCTCATAAATAGTTTGCTACTAATTTTAGCAAGATAAATTATAGATACAGCCACTGTCCCAAAAAGAATTGGCTAACATTAAACATTTCATAAAGTAGCATATGATCAGAAACCAATGATATTGAAGAAAATAATTACAAGCTGCACTGACAGCATTGGCAAAAAATAGTTGCCAGGAATTGATAGGATATTAACTGACATATTTCAACATACAGATAGATGTGTTCACCAGTCTGTACCAGGAAATTTGGAAGAGAGATACTTGACCTACTGACTGGAAAAGATCTATATTCTTATTTAAAAAAAAATATGATCCAACAGAATGTGGAAACACAATTAATAGGAAATACAAATAAAATATTGTTGAAGATTCTTTTAAAAACAGATAGAATAAATAGTTGGAAGAGAACCTACCAGAAATTCAGGTTGGATTTAGAAAAGGCCATGGCACCAGGGATATCACTGCTGATGTCAGATGAATTTTGGCTGAAAACAAAGAATATCAGAAGAATATTTACTTATGTTTTATCAGTTACACAAAGGCATTTCACTGTATGGATCATAAAAAAACGATGAGTAATATTAAGAAGAATGGGAATCCCAGAAAACCTAATTAGAATACTTACCACTTACACAAAATCTCTACCTAGACAGCGAAGTTGCAGTCTGAACAAAGCAAGAGAACACTGCATGGTTTAAAATTTAGAAAAGTGCACATTGAGGCTATATCCTTTCTCCATACATATTCAAACTGTATGCTGACCATATCATTCAAAAAGCTGGATTTTATGAAGACATATGTGGCATCAGGATCAGAGGAAGACTAATAAACAACCTACATTATGCAGATGACTCAACCTTGCTTGATAAAAGTGAGGATTTGAAGTGCTTGCTGCAAAAGATCAAAGACTACAACCTTCAGTATGGATTGTATCTGCATACAAAGAAAACAAAAATCTTTACTGCTAGGCCAATAAGGAACCTCATGACAGATGGAGAAAAAATAGAAATTTTCATTTATTTCCTACTACTTGGATCCACAATCAGCCCCCTTGGTGCTGGCAGTCATGGAAAAATGTGTTGCTTATGTATTTCTACAGTCAGGGACCTCCCCAAAGTACTGGAGAACAAGAATGCCAGTTTAAAGATGAAAGTGTACCAGATCCAAACTATGGTCTTTCCAGTTACTTTGTATCCATCTGAGAGTATATGTACAGAGAAGAACTGATGCCTTTGGTTGTGGCTCTGGAGAAGAGTACTAAACATCTTATGGACTTCCAAGAGAACGAACAAATGTGTCTTGAAAAGAGTACAGGCAGGATATTCCTCAGAGGGAAAGATGGTGAAATGGTGTCTCACATGGTTGGAGTGTGCTATTAGGAGAAAATAATCCTTGGAAAAATGACATCATGATCAGAAAAGTAGAGGTTCAGTGTAGGAGAGGACTCAAGGAGATGGCTGTAATAATAAGCTATAGTGTGGTAGAGATGATGAAGATGGCACAGAATAGGGTGGAGTCACAATCTATTGCTCATAAGACAGCTGTGAGTTATAGCTGATTTTACAGTACTAATGATAACAACAACAATGAATAATTTTCACTCAATAGTAGTTCAATATATGTTTGCACTGTAATATTTAAGAATGGCACTTATGAATCAATAAAATTTACATACAATTCAGTAGAGAAAAAAGAGAATAAATTTAGTTGAATAGCTTGTTAGTTTGATTGCTTTATCAACTTTCCCTAACATGTATTATTGTTATGTACCATTTAGTGGGAACTGACTCATAGAAGACCCTTTAGTGGTTTTTCAGAAGCCACCAATCTCAAGGCAGGAGACTGTCCATCTTTCTTCTATGAATAGCTGGTACATTCCAACTGCATGTCTTTGGATTGACATCACAATTCCTTACCACTAAGCCACCAGAGGAAGATAAAATAATAAACATTTATCTCCCAGTTTAACATATTGTAGGAAACCTTGGCTTCTTTCACTCAGTTACCTGAGATTAAAATCAAGGTGTCTGTGAGAGTTGCAGTCATTTTAAGACTTGACTAAAGTAGCTGTTAGTAGATGTCTGAATATATATTTCAGGCTCACTTATGTGACTGGGTCTTCACACACTTGATCACTGTTGGTTAGATATGTCAGGTCCTTGTCTTAAGGACTTCTCCAAAGGAAACTCATTTGCTCCAGAGTGAGAGTAAAAGCATCGTAAGAGAACACAAGAATTCTAGAAATCATTGTTGTTGTTATGTGCCATTGAGTTGCTTGCGACTCATAGTGACCCTATGCACAACAGCCCTAAACCCTGCTTTGTTCTGTGCCAATCTCACTGTCTCTGACACACCCACCCCATTTACCCCAGTCACTGAATCAATCCACCTTATAGAGGGTCTTCTCCTCCTGTGCTGTCCCTCCACCTTCCCAAGCATGACATCCCTCTCCAAGGACCGGTCCCTCCTTGCAACATGTCCAAAGTATGTCAGACGAAGCCTCAGAATCTTTGCCTCTAAGGAGCAGCCTGGTTCAATGCTCTCCAGGATGAACCTGTTCATTTTCTTAGCAGTCTAGGGTACATTCATTACTCTTCTCCAGTATCAAATTTTAAAGGCATCAATTCTCCTTCTATTCTCTCTAGTCATTTTCCAGCTCTCCAATGCATAGCAAATGATTGCAAAGACCATGGCCTGTATCAGGCACACCTTAGTCTCCAGAGTGATACCATTGCTCTTCAGTACTCTGGAGAGGTCCCTAAGAGCAGACTTTCCCATTGCAGTATATCTTTTAATTTCCTAGCTGCCGGTGCCAAGAGTGTTGACTGTGGAACCAAGCAAACTAAAGTTGTTAACAATCTCAATATCTTCACCATTCATCCTGATGCTTTTTAAAAAATCTTTGTAATTGTATATTTTGTTAATCTTAGAAGTAAGATATTCTCACTTTTGCTGCATTCTACATTTTCATTCCATTTACCAGATTTGGGGAGAGAAAAGAGGCTGGGGATTGAATAATTGGACTTTTTGCATTCAATTATTTATTAATAGAAAAAAACTATTTTAAAGAAACAGACAGTATCTGTATATATGTACTTCACCAGATTGACTATGTAGGAATCACATTGACTACAACTGTAGAAATAATCATTGGATAAGCTCAACATCAGCAGTCAAAACCACATCAGGCGCTGAGTTTGGAACCGACCATCAATTACTCCTGTGCAAGTTAAAATTATAATTGAAAGTTAAAACAAGTATACAAGAGCCAAAATATGGCCTTGAGTCAATCTCACTTGCATTTTTAAATCATCTCAAAACAGGTTTGAGGAATTGAATACAAAGAGTTGAAGACCAGATGAATTACAGGATGACATTAAATATAGCATTCATGAAAAGATGCAAAGGTCATTACAAAGATGAAAGAAAAGACAAAAAATGGATGTCAAACTCTGAAAATGGCACTAGAGTATAGAGAAACCAAAATAAAGGGAAGAGATGCCAAAGTAAATGAAATGAGCAGAAGATTTCAAAGGGCAGTTTCAGAAGACAAAACAAAGTATTAAAATGGAATATAAAATGAGCAGTCATTGGAGAATAAAAAAGGAAGAACTCCTTTGGCATTTCTCAAAAAGAAAGAACTGAAAATAAAATTCACGCCTCAAGCTACAATACTAAAGAGACTATGGAAAAGTCTTAAGTGATCCACAAAGCATCAAAAGAAGGTAGAGGGAACACATTGAGTCACTCTATATAAAGAATTATATTGACACTGAAATATTTCAGGAAATAGAATATAATAAAGAGCCAATAGTGATGAAGGAAGAAGTTCACCCAGCATTGAAGACAATGGCAAAATATAAATCCCTAGGCACAGATGGCATGTTCCAAATAACAGATGTATCCCTGGATGTGTTCACTAGTCTGTGCCAGTTACTTTGTAAGACAGCTACCTAGCGAACTGACTGGAAGAGATGCATATTTGTTCTTCTTAATTAACAACAAAATGTGGACATCAACAGCATGTAGAAGTAAAATATCTTTGAAAGTCATACTAAAACTGTTAGAAAAGTTTATTGGCAGAGAACTACTAGAAGTTCAAACTAGGTTTAGAAGTTATGGCACCAGGAATATTATTGCTGATATCATCAGATGTATATTGACTGAAAGCAGAGAAAATCAGAAGAATGACTACTTGCAGTTTATTGACTATGCAAAAGTATATGATTGTGTAAATTATAATAAACTATAATTACCCTTGAGATAAATATGAATTTCAGAACACTTAATTGTGTTTGCATGTAATCTATATCTACACCAAGATGCTGCTTTGAAGAAGGGGAACACTGTATGGTTTTAAAAGTGTGCATCAGGACTGTATTCTCTCTACATATCTACTCAATCTGAATGCTAAGTAAATAATTCAAGAAACTAGACTTCATGAAAAAGAGTGTGGCAGCAGGATTGGAGGAAATTCCTCAATTACCTGTGTTATACAGATAATGTAAACATGCTTGATGAAAGTGAGGAGAACCTAAAGTGCTTGCTGCAGAGGATTAAGGGCTGCAGCTTTTGATACAGATTAAATTTCAGTATCAAGAAAACAAAATCCTCACTAATGGACCAACAGACAGCATCATGTTAGACATGTAAAAGGTTGAAATTGTCAACAATTTCAAGTTGCTGGGATCGACACTTAATATCCTTGGTGCCAACAGTTTTGCAATTAAGAGAAACTTCTGTTGTCAGGTATCTCTCCAAAGTTCTGATGAGCAAGGATGTCAGTCTAAAGACAAATGGGTGTCTGATTCAAATCACGGTCTTCCCTGCTATGCACCTGCTATGCACCCGAGAGCTGGACACCAGCTTTGAACCCTGATCTATCCTGAGCCAGTCTCACTGACTCCAACATTCCAAACCCCATTACTTCAGTTCCTCTGTCAATCCATCTCATTGATGTCTTCCTCTCCTGCATTGTACATCCACTCTTCCCAGCTTGATGTCCTTCTTCAAGGACTGTGCCTAAATTATTTGAGAAAGAGCTTTCAATCCCTGCCTCCAAAGAGAAATTTGGTCTCACCCACTCCAAGAAAAACCTGTTTATTCTCCAGGTATGTATGTTCCATACTCTTCTCTAGTCCAGAATTATAAAGTATGATTTAAGGGATAAGCGATAAAAAAAAAATGCAAAACATTACCTAGTAGTTACCTTGCTAGGGAGTAAACACCAGGCTCACATCTAATCTTAAACTCATAGGTATTAGATAAAACATATAGACTATAATAATCTAGTAATTTCTGCAGAGCCAATAATGATTTCATAATGGTAAGTGTTTTTGGATATAGTACAAGCTTAGTGGTACCACAGTGACAATTTCATTTATCACTATGAGAGAATTTGAAAGGATACAGAAAGATAGATAATTGAGTTAAGGGACAAAAAGCATCGGGAACCAAGATGGTGGCAGCAGAGGAAACACTGTAAGGAGCTTCAGGAGCAGCAAGTTGCATAGAAATGGGCTATCATGGCCCTCCACAGTCCTCAGTTTATCAATAACTGAACAATTAAACTGTTGATTACTGGTCTTCAATATGGATCGAGGCTCAATATCAAGAGAAAAAAAGACTCCAAAAAAAGAATGGATGAGTCCCACAGCTCCCAGCTCTCCACTGCTGAGCCCACACCACTGCTGCAACTCCATGAGGCCTCTGTGGCCAGACCCCAAGGACCCCCTTATCTGAGGTGGAAGGTGGGCACCAGACTCCAAAGCTGGTACAATGGAGCCTCCACACTGCTGCAGAATAAACTTATTCTAAAATAAATTCTCAGAACAAAGATGGCTGTGGCAAGAGATGCAATGTGAGGAAAAGAGGGTTGGCAAGCTGCATGGAAGCCAGCCACGCATCTTATATATACCCAAACAGCCAGGCAGTTGACTGCTGGTCATCAGTGTGGACTGAAGTGCAACATCAAGAGGATGGGGATTCTCAAAGGAATATGGGTGAGTCCCACTTCCTCCAGCTGCCTGCCCCAAACCTGCCCTGCTGCGACCACATGGGACCATCTTGGCCAGGAACTATGGGTCCCCTGGCATGAACCAGGCAGCAAGCACTGGGCCCCACAGCTGGTGTGATGGAGCCCCCGTATGACCAGTGACTGCTGATGTCAAAAGCCATGGACCCCCAATGCAGGAAGAAGGTGGCAGAGGCAGCACCCTGGAGTCGCAGGAGGTGAAGGATTTGATAAGGGAAAGCATCTCACTGTCAGTGAGGAAGATTTCCTTGGACAGGCCAGAGAAGATGATCATCAACACAATGGATTGATAAGACTCACTATGAATTGTCTATGACTCAATGACACTTTACAACAACAACATATTTGAGGTTGCAGTTCTCCTCAATATACCACATATCTTTTATTTCTTGATTACTGCTGCCAAGAACTGTTCGGACCTAGGAAGTGTCTGTTCACCACTCTCAGAGCTCCTTCTCCATTTGTGAAATAGGAGGGTAGTGATGTGTACTTCTAATTTCAGTTGGACCACTTGGTGGAGGGGAGGGGGCAATGGTGGTGGCACTGGAACTGGAGATGTTGTATTTGGCCATGGTCTTCAGTGAGGTTCAGGGTCCAGACCTGGGGGTAGGGGGACTTTGATAGGGAGGTGTGCTGCCCAGCCCATGAGCTGTGCCACCAGGCTCCCAGAGAGAGCCATTCAGGCCTCAGAACAAGCTCTTTGGCCCTTGGGTTGAGCCATATGACTCCGAGGGTGAACCATTCGGCCCTAGGGGAGAGCTGTTCTGGGGTGAGCCCTTTGGCCCTCAGGCTGTGCTGTCCAACCCCTGGGGAGAGCCGTTTGGCCCCTGGGGTTAGTGGTTTGGCCCTTGGGCTGAGCCACTTGGCACTCGGGCTGAGCTGTTAGGCCCATGGGGTGTACTGCCCAACCCCTGGGGTGAGCCTTTTGGCCCTTGTGGTGAGCCATTCGGCCCTTGGGGTGTGCCTTCTGGCCCCAAGGGAGAGCCATTCAGCCCCTTGGGTAAAACTATTTGGCCCCTGGGGTGAGCCGTTTGGCCCTCAGGGTGTGCTGTCTGACCCTTGGGAAAAGCCTTAGGGTTGCTGGAGAACGCTGCCTAAGGTACACAAAGAATGTTATCTGAGGCACTTTCCTCCCCGTTTTCCCCAATACACCTCTAAGTAACACCTCCAAAAGTCCTTCTATTTTTAACTCACAAGTTTGTTTTCTCTAGGTTTGCTCCCTTTCCTACAGGTAACCTTAACACTGAGTTTTACTCCAGACCTGAACCCTGAACCCAGTTTCAGAGACAAAAGGGAAATATAACTGCCAGCTAAGGAAGTGAAGGAGGATGGAGCCTCAGAGTTCATCCAGCCATTCCCACTGGACCAAACTTGGCAAATACTTGGCAAACCAGAGGGCCGTAAAGGTCAGGAAAATATCTTCTAACAGAACAAGAAGGCATGCATCTTCAATGAAGGACCACCAGTAAGGTGTTAAAGTGGGTACCCATTCCCCCTTCACATCAACACCCCTGTTCCACATGAAAAAGCCAGAGAGTCTGTGCCCCATTCTCATATGAGAAACACACAAGTGAATAAGACAATTTTGTTTTGTTAAAAAAAATTATCACCATTGGATTATGCTTACAATTACCCCATTTCTGCTGGTCCCCACTGAACTTTCTCATTTCCTTCGCCTACTCTCCCACCCACGAAATTATACAGCCCTGTGATTTCATCCCTGCCCATCGTCACTCTTCTGCTTTCAACCCTCATCCCCTTGTATCCTCATACATGTTTTTCACATTTAAAAATAAGAGAAAAGAATAAAACTAAAAAAATAAACAACAAAAAGAAAAACCCCAGCCCACTAAATATTTGAGAAATATATGTAGCACATCAAGGGACATTTGAGAAGTACTTATAAAAATCAGTTTGATGTATGTTTTTGTTGTTAGGTGCCATCGAGTCAAGTACATCTCATAGTGACACTATGAACAGCAGACCTGAGCCCTGTCCTACTCTGTACCATCCTCATACTTTCTGACACACTAGAGCCCATTGTGGCAGTCATCATGTAAATCTATCTCTCTAAAGGTCTTCCTCTCCTTTGCCAACCCTCCAAACTTCCAAGCACCATGTCCCTCTTTCAAAGAATAGACCCTTCTAGCAACATGCCTGAAATATGTGAGCTGAAGCTTTATCATCCTTGCCACCAAAGACCACTCTGGCTGCATGCTCTCCAAGACATATTTATTTGATGTCCGTAGGACTTCACATTTTCATGAAGAACAAAGTTAAACATGATTCATTTCATCCTGTTTCCTCAAAATAGCAATCCAAATGCATAGAGTTCAGTTTTATTGTGGAGCAAAATGGGCAAATGTTAAAAATACAAAGTCAGATATTAATTTTATCTTATTCTATAGGGAAGGACTGCCAATTTTTGGTTCAACAGGCATGGATGGGAGACAGTTGTGCTTTCCTCTGATATCTACAACTATAGCTTGTGATTCCTGCATTGGCATTCCTCATCATGTCAGAAACCTAATGAGTACAGGATGAATAATACAGCAACCTAATACATGAGCCTGGGAATAGGGGGAAGTGGAGAGACAGTATATATGCTATATTCTGTACACAAGATCTAGAGCACTATAGAACAAGCATCTCACTTTCATGCTGTTGAATTGGAATTGAAACATAGCTGACCCCTCCTCTAGGTTTCCTAAGATGTATATCATACATACAGAAAAATAATGCCTATCTTTCCTCTGTGGATCCGCTAGTGGATGCAAAACACCAGAGAATTTAGCAGCACAAATTCCTATTGATTACAATACTAAAGCTCACTATATTTTGGTCACTGTTCTGAAGCTTTTTCTGACATACTTTGGACATATTGCATGGAGGGGCCAGTCCTTGGAAAGGGACATCATGTTTGGGAGTGTGGCAGCACAAGAAAGACCTTTGATGAGATGGATTGATTCAGTGACTGAGGTAATCGAGGTAGGTGTATTAGAGTCAGTAAAATTGGAACAGGGTAGAGCAGGGTTTAAGGCAGTTGTACATAGGGTCACTATGGGTCACAGGTGATTCGGTGGCACATAACAACAACATGTACATTAATTAAACAATAGTGAAAAATGGGAAGCTTGTGTTAATGGCAATGACAGATTAGTTAATTACATGATGGAAGTAAAATCTTGCTGAAGATTAGTAAGAATTAGCTGGAACACTATATTGACAGGGAACTGCCAGAAATAAAAAAAAAAAATAATAAATAAAAAACAAAACCAAAAAAACTCCCAAAATTACCTATAGTTATTTATGGATGTGATATGTTTTTTAACTACAGTCTAAAAATGTTAATAAATCCTGACAATTGATAGCTACAAAGTCAATAAATTAGATTTTAAAAGAAATGAAATCTATCTACCATAAGGATTTATATTTAACTTTATACCAGTTAAATCAGTAGGAGATGGTTTAATAGTGTTCTTCTAATTTGCATTTCTTTGCCATATGTTTATTTGGTTAACAGCTGCAAGCTCCTTGAGGACAGTGATGATGTTTTTATAAGTATTCTGGGTTCCTAGGTGTTCAATAAATATCTGGTGAACTCAGTAACTTTAATATTCTTTAATTATTTTGTATGTTGTTTATGTTTAAAATGCTAAAAGAATACTTCGTGTAATAATGATTTAGAAATTTGTCACATTTTATGAAACTACTTCCCTATGTATGTCTTTTTTTAAGGTAGTCGCAATCTTTTCTGTTTGGACAGAAGCTACCAATTTCATGGTGGCTCTTTTTCCATTTTGAAATTTTCTATCATGTCTCTACTTAAAAAATAAGTATTCCAGAGAGCTAGTTAATAGTCACTTTTCTCTTCCTTATTTTTCTATGGTTTTCTTTTTAAGTTTAAATTTTGACATATTTGTAATTGTTTTATTATTTGACATATTTGTAATTTAATTACTTCTCTAAAAAAGAAATGTGGTTGTTATTTTTTTTTTAATTCCTTGACTTTGTATTATCCTATGTCATTATTGCTGTTTACATTGCCACCATTAGGGGCCATTGAGTCCAGTACAATTGATAGCAACCCTATAAACAATGGATCTGATCCCTGTCCTATCCTGTGCCATCCTCAAACTTCTTGACACACTAGAGCCCATTATGGTCATCACTATGGTCCATTCACCTGGTTGAGGGTCTTCCTTGCCTTTGCTTACCCTCCACCCTTCCAAGCATCATATCGCTCTCCAAGGAATAGATCCTCCTAGTAACATGTCTGGAGTATGTGAGACAAAGCCTCACCATCTTTGCCTCAAAAGAGTATTCTGGCTGCATCATCTCAAAGGCATATTTGTTTGTTCTTTTGGCCATCCTTGGGATGTTCAGTGTTCTTTTCCAATACCACAGGTCAAAGATATAAATTCCTTTTTCTGTCATCAGTATTCATTGTTCAGTTCTCAAATGCATAACAAGTGATCATGGCCTGAATCATACATATCTTAGTCCTCAAACTGATACCGTTATTCCTAAATAATTTGGAGAGGTCCCCAACTACAGGATTTCCCAGTGCAATGTGTCTCCTTACCTCGTCTTAGAACTTCTGGTTCTAAGGGTGTTAATTTTGGATCCAAGTATAAGAAGTTGTTGACAGTTTCAATCTCTTCTCCATCCGTCATAATGTTGCCTATCAGTCCAGTTGTTAGAATCTTTGTTTTCTTGACATTGAGATGCAATTCATATTGATCTTCTGCAGCAAGTGCTTCAAATCCTTCTCACCTTAAGCAAGAAATGTTGTGTCATCTGCATAATGTAGATTATTGGTAAGTAGCCCTTCAATCCTGATGCCACACTCCTCGTCACAGAGTCCATCTTCTCAAATAATTTGCTTAGCGTACAGATTGAATAGTTGTGGAAAGAGAATATAACCCTAATGCACTCCCTTTTTAATTTTAACCCAATCAGTGCTCTCCTGCTGTTTTCATATAGCAGGCTTCTGGTCCAGGTAATGGTTTTACATCATCACAGTTAAGTGCTTTGGGATTCCCATTATTCTCAATGTCAGCCACAACTTGTTATTATCCACACAAACACCTTTGCAAACTAAAGTTGTTAACAGTCTCAGTCTCTTCACCATCTATCTTGATGCTGTCAATCGACCCCAGTGGTAGGAATCTTTGTTTTCTTAATGTTGAACTTCAATCTTTATTTAAGGCTGCAGCCTTTGATTTTCTGCAGCAAATGTCTCTTTCAATATTGTGACTCATAGTTTAAATTTGTTCTCAGAAAGCAAAGTAAGTTCTTCCCTTTTTATTCTCCAAGTCTAACTTTCTGCACATTCCATTATAATACTTTTGTCCTCTCAAGCAATCTTTGAAATCTTCTGTTCAGCTCTTTCACTTCAGCATGTTTTCCCTTTGTGTTTGCTTGTCAACATTCTAGTGACAGTTTTAGAATTTCTGCTAACATCCAATTTGTTTTTCTCTTTCTTCTCTGTTTTGGTAATGATCTCTTGTTTTCTTCATGGGTATCCTTTATATCACTTCACAATTCATTGGGTCTTTGATCATCGGTGCTCAATTCCTCAAACTTATTCTCAAAATGATCTTGAAATTCAGATGGAATATATTCAAGATCATATCTTAGTTCTTGTGGACCTATTTTCCTTTTTTTAACCTCAATTTGAACTTGCAAATGATGGTCTGGCCCACAGTCCACCCAGCATAGTTTTGACTGCTGATATAGAGCTTCTCCACCAATTTCTTCCACAGATATGGTCAATCTGATACCTTTGAAGGCAATCAGGTGAGATCCATGTGTAAAGTCATCATTTGCATCTTTTAAAAAAGATATGTGCAGTAAATAATCATTGAAAATACAGAATTAATCATTTTATTTTCAGCCCCAATTCTATTACCAATCCCATATTTTCCAACTACTCTTTTGACTTCACTGTTTCCGACTTTTGTACTCCAGTCACCAATTGTTATCAATGCACCTTGATTGTGTATTCGGTCAATTTCAATCTAAGAGATTTGGTAAGAATTAGCAATTGCTTTTTCTTTGGATCTAGATGTAGGAGCATGTATTTGAACAATAGTTACGTTAATGGATCTTCCTTAAATGCATATGGATTATATCCTATCACTCACAACCTTGTATTTCAGGATAGAACTTGAAATTTACTTTTTGACTAGGAATGCAACATCATTCTTCTTCTGTTTTTTTATTCCCAGCATAAGTATACTATATTATCCGATTCAAAATAGCCAAAGCTAGTCCATCTTATTTCACTAACACCTAATATTTATGCATTCATTTTCTCTTAAAGAACAATTTCTAGTTTTCCAACATTCAAGCTACGTGCATTCCATGTTCCAATTATTAAATAATGTTGATTTGATTAACAGTGACAGATAAGCTAATTGGCCATTTTTAAAATTTGATTTACAATCAGTTGTGGGTTGGAAACCTCTTGTTTAAGCCATCAGAACCTGGTGGACAGGTCTTTGTGATTAAATCTGTTTGGGTCCTGCCTAAGAGTCTCAAGTCTGAACTCTCATGTTTAGAGCAGTTGGATTCTGGAAGCTGTTTTTACAGGTGTAAACTATTTGGACAGTTTTATTTTTTTAATTTCATTAATAATTAGGTGCAAGGTTGATTTGATTAAAAATCATGAGTAAGCTTATTGGTCATGACAAAACTGGTGTGAAAATGAATTTATTATTAGATTTGCAAACTAATTCAGTAGTTTGTTGTGTTAGGGGGAAACATTATTCTGACTGGTATAGCTCCTGTCTGTCAATTTGCTGTATTGAGATAACCTGTGGGTTGCTGTGATACTAAAAAGTATACTATTGGTGGTGTGTCAAATGCCATAAGTGTTACCCATGGTGAACAGGTTTTAGTGGAGCTCCCAGATTAAGACAGAATAGGAAGAAGGATTGGTCATCTACTTCTTAAATAACAGGGCTTTGAAAACCCTAGAACACTAGAGGAACTTGGATAAAGTAGAGCCCAGATTGGCAGTCAGTTGAAATAAGAAAAGTATGGTATTATCATATAGGATTAATAACCATCACAGGGAGTTGTGATGGTACAGTGAGTTAAGCATTGGCTTGCTAACTGAAAGTCCAGAGTTTCATAACATTTCTCCAGCTCTTCTTCAGGAGAAAGAAGAGGAAGCTTATTCTCCTGACGTTTTAAACCTCAAAAACTCTTTGTGACAATATTCTGATCTTTAACGTCACTGAATCAGAGCCAACTTGGTGGTAAAAAGCAATGTGTTGCTAAGTTGGAAAACTTTGTGATAATCTTAATTATTAATTCTCCTTAATATATATTTAGAATTTTTTGTCAATTTATAAAGAAAGTTATGTTGACATTTTTAGTGAAACTGTATCACAACTATAATGAAAGTTGGAAATATCTGTATATTTTGTAAGTTACTTTTTTTCACACACAGAAATAGTTGTGCTGTCCATTTATTTTAATATTCTTTAAAAAAAGCCTAGAATATTTCAGTATATTTTATAGCTTTTTAATTTATTCAAAAGCACCTAACGTATTGAGAAGTGCATTCTTTTACCTTTTGTTGTTGCTACATATTTAAGTTTTATTTTTTCATCATTTATTGTGTCTTATTTTTCTTAGCATTCTTCTTTTTATTCTTTTCCTAACTTCTTTAGGTAGAGGTCTTGTTCATTGCTCTCTCTCCCTCTTCTTTTTTTTTTCTCTTTTCTTTCATACAAATAGAGGAATTTGAAGTGATAAATTTTCTCCTAAGTGCTATTTTGGCAGCATTCCATACTTTTTAAAAATATATAAATATATTTATATTTTAATTGCATTGCTTGTTATTACATTCTGGATTCCTTACCTGACATAGATACCTACAAAAAAGTTAAATAAAAATAACTTTTAAAAAAACAAAAAAAACCTTCTTATGAACTTGGCACATTTTTATTCCATTCTCAATATATATTTCTATTTTCAATTAATTGTAACCTAAAATACAACCACAGAATATCAATATTTTAAAAATCAAATAAAGAGCAATCTCACTCTAGCATGTGAACTGATTGAAAAAGATTCTAATACTCTTGAAATGCAAATTAATTTTTATATCTTTATTGCTACTTTCTTCTATTCAAATGATTGTTTCTAGCTACTAATAAATCATTATTTAGATAGTTTTAGAAACTAATATTTTTCCATATAAACAGGGAAATCTCAGTGTGGCAGCAGTTTCACTTCTTTTTCTGTCTTTTAAATTATTATTAACTAACATAAAGCTAGTCTCCCACATAGCCAGAGGATAGCTGGACTCCTCTACTGAAAAGAGAACTGACAGTGAAAAAAGATCACAGTAATACTGGGATCAATAAATATAAACTAAGGCTTTCTGAGTACATATAGAAGACGCACCTTGCAATTGTTAGTTGCCTTAAGTTGGCCTCTGACTCATGACAACACATTGTTCAAGAGTATAACCTGCTAAATGCTTATCTTAACTATAATCTGTACAGTGGTTATCTAACTTTACCATTACATTACAGGTTGTAATCTAAGAAGTTAACCATTTGGCTGGTAACCAAAAGAATGATGGTTTTAACTCATCAATTACTTCAGAAGAGAGAACAAAAACATTTGCTTTTGTAAAGAACCCTATCCTGTTCTATGGTGTGGCTACTAGGCGGAATGAAGTAAAAGGTAACAGGTTTTGGATATTTTCTTTACATTTTTACAGAAGCAATACATCAGGTAGTTGTTGCTAAGAGTTTTGTAGTGGGTTTAATTTGCCAATTTTCTAGTTATTCACATAAAGAAAATTTCTTATGCTGCTCGTACCCCTTAAATTCACCCAACCTGTAGAAATACTACATGAGACTATTTTAAATGGACTCAAAGGTGTTTAGTTATTAACATCCTACCACAAATTATATACAGTGTAAAGGCTACTAGAAAGAATATCACTAGCAGACTGATAGGCAAAATCATGATGCTTAGAGAAAAGACTGAAGTTTTCCTTTATTTCATTACATTTGGATCAACAATCCATGGTAACAGCAATCAAGAAATCAAAAGATGTGTTGCATTGGAAAAATAGTTTCCTTAGCATCTGAAAGTTGAACAATGAATAAGGATAATAGAAGAAGAATCATCACCTTGGAGTTGTGGTATTAGCAAAGAGTACTGACTATCCCATAGACTGCCATAAAAAGCAAACAAGTACCCTAAAAAAACCAGAACTTCCACCCAAACATATATATGCACGTCCTTGTTTATTGCTGCTTTATTCACAATAACAAAGAGTTGGAAATAACCCAAGTGCCCATGAGGAGAAATGTGGGGTCAAGATTGGTGGAAGATCTATCAACAATCTGCATTATGCAGATGACACAACCGTGCTTACTGAAACTGAGGAGGATCTGAAGCACCTGCTGCAGAGGGTCAAGGACTGAAGTCTTCAATATGGATTGAAGCTCAATGTCAAGAAGACAAAGATTCTCACCACTGGACCAACTGGCAGCATCAGTATGGATGGTGAAGAGATTGAGATTGTTGACAGCTTTAGTTTGCTTGGCTCCACAGTCAACACTCTTGGCACCAGTAAGTAGCCAGGAAATTAAAAGGCGTATTGCCATGGGAAAGTCTGCTGTTAGGGACCTCTCTAAAGTACTGAAGAGCAATGTTGTCTCTCTGGAGACTAAGGTGCATAAGATACAGGCCATGATTTTTGCTATCACTTGTTATGCATCAGAGAGTTGGACAATGATTAAGGAGGATAGAAGGAGAATTGATGCCTTTGAGCTGTGGTGCTGGAGAAGAGTATTGAATGTACCATGGAATGCTAGGAAAACAAACAGATTCATCCTGGAAAGGGTTAAACTGGGTGGCTCCTTGGAGGCAAGGATTCTGGGGCTTCATCTAACATACTTTGGACATGTTGTGAGGAGAGACCGGTCCTTGGAGAGGGACATCATGCTTGGGAGGGTGGAGGGACAGCGCAGGAGAGGAAGGCCCTCTATGAGGTGGATTAATTCAGTGACTGGGGCAATCGGGATGGGAGTGTCAGAGACAGTGCAATTGGCAAAGGACAGAGGAGAGTTTAGGGCTGTTGTACATAGGGTCGCTATGAGTCGCAAGCGACTCGACAGCACATAACAACAACAACAACTCATGTTGTTAAGTGTTCGTGAGTGAATTACAATGTATAGCTACCTTATGAACAATAGATCTGAACCCTACCTACCCTATCCTGTGCCATCTTGACTATCACTGACCAACTTGATCTCACTGTTACAGTAACTGTTAACTATCTCATTGAGAGGCTTCTCTTTCTTTGCTGACCTTCTGCCTTTCCAAGTATGATGTCTTTCTCCAAGGACTGGATCTTCCTAACAGCATGCCCTATGAATGTGTTACCAGCCCATATCTCTGGTTCTTTCATAGTATATCCATGCCAGAATTAACTGCAGCCTCAAACCATGGCCCAGCCTCCTTTCCCGTGGGCTGTGAGCACTGACAGAGGCTGTACACTGGGGGGGGGGGGGGGAAAGAATGTGTTACCAGGGAGCACGCTATCTGCACCCATGAGAGTACCATTTTTAGCATCATATGGGGAAGAAGCCACTTATGTCCAAACAGGGACACTCAGCATTTCCAAATCATAGGTGTTCATTTCTCTGTGACTGGACATATGTCATGAACCAGTAATCAGCTTAATAGGTGTGTCCACAACTGAGATCAGGAAATGCATGCCTTCAGGACATAAACTATATGTTACTAACTCAGTATGTCTTTCTGTGTTTCACTGACTACACAAAAGCATTTGGATCTTGTGGATAACAAAAAATTGTGGCTAACCTTGAGAAGAATGGGAATCCCAAAACCTGATTGAGCTTATGCGAAACATATACTCCTTGGACCAGGAGGCAGTTGTCAGAATAGAGCAAGGAAACATCTGGTGCAGAAAGTCAAGGACTACAGTCTTCAATATGGATTGAAGCTCCATATCAAGGAAACAAAGATTGTCATCACTGGGCCAATTGGCAACACCATGATAGATGGAAAGGAGACTAAGATTGTTATCGATTTCAACTCACTCAGATCCACAATCAAATTACTTGTAACCAGCAGTCAGCATATCAAAAGATTAATTGGGTTAGTAAAGTCTGCTGTCAGAAACCTCTCTGAAGTGCTGAAGTGCAAAGGTATCAGTCTAGAGACTAAGGTATGCCTGATCCAGGCCTTGGTTTCCACAATAACTTTCTCTACCTCAGAGAGTTGGACAATGAGTAAGGATGACAGAAGAAGAATAGATGATTTCAAGTTGTGTTGGAGAAGAGCATTGAACATGGGCCAAGAAAACAGGTCTCTCCTGGAGAGAAAACAGCTTGTTTTCTGGAGGCAAGGATTTTGAAGCTCCCGCTCACTTATTTGGAGCATGTTTCCAGGAGGTGCCAGTTTTTTAAGAAGGACATCATGCCTGGGTAGAAGGACAATGTAGGAGAGGAAGACCCTGAATGAGATGGATTAACACAGTGTTGTTGTTACAGAGGCAGGTGTGTTGGAGACAGTGATATTGGCTGAGGATAGGAAAGGATTCAAAGCTATTATGCATAGGGTCACTTTGTGTCATATAATAACAATAACAGCCCTTTCACTCAAAAGTAGTTCTCAGCACCTAAACTTTTGCTTCTTTTGTGCAGGAAGTTCTCATCTTAATATCCTTTACCTAGAATTTTTATCAATCACTAGAAGCTAGCATTGCGATGACAGGCAATCCCAGAGACTTAATTATGTCCACACAGAATCTATACATAGACCAAGAGCTGTTGTCCAAGCAAAACAAGAGAATACTACATGGTTTCAAATAAAAAAGATGTGCATCAAGTCTGTAACATTTCTCCAAGCCATTGGATCTGTAGAGTGAGCAAATAATTTGAGAAGTTAGACTTTGTGTAGAAGAATGTAGCCTCAGGAATGGAGGGAGATTCATCAAAAATTTGTGCTATGCAGATAACCAAACCTTGCTTGCTGCAAGTGAAGAGGACTTAAAATACTTGATGCAGAAGATGAAAAAATCTACAGTCTTCTATATGGATTACATTTTAGCATTAAGAAAATAAAAATCTTCACCATTGGACCTGAAAAGCAACATCAAAATAGACAGAGGAAAGACTGAAATTGCCAATCTTACTTGGATCCACAATCAACACTCTTACTATCATCAGTCGAGGGATAAGAAGGCATACTGCATTAGAAAGTCTGCTGTCTAAGAACTTTAAAAATAACTAAAAAAGCAATGATGCCAGTTTAAAGATTGAGGTACACCTGATACAGGCCATGATATTTTCAATACTTGCTATACATCTGAGAGTTGGGCAATGAATGAGGATGACAGAATAACTGATGTCTTTGAACTGTGATATTGGAGAAGAGTGTTGAAGATCCCATGGACTGCTATATGAACAAACAGATATGTCCTAGAGAAAGTGCACCCAGATTGCTCCTTGGAGACAAGGATGAAATTTCACCTCACATGTCACAGATGGTAAGGACAGCATAGGTTAAAATTACAAACCCAGGGCCAGATAAAACACAATCTGCTGCTCCATAGCTAGTAAATCACATAATCTCTAGGAGGGTTTGAATGTCAATTACATAGAGAAAAAACATAGCAGAAGGGTTGTGAGAAGCAGAGAAATTCTGAAGTAAGAGAGTAATCAGATTGCATTGGTGGTTTGTTTTTTTTTTTTTAAAAATAAGGAGAAAGAGGAAACAAAGAGAGTAGAAACATTTCTTTTGTGGCAAGAAAAAGTAGAAACGGAGAGAAGAGGATGGAATTTTTCACAAGAAATTGAAAGATTTCTAGTAAAGTGAGCAGAAGTATCCAAAGAACCTTTTGAGTAGACACTTCATAGAATTAATATTACATTGTTGTTGTTAGGTGTTCTCTCCACTGGAGCCTGACTCATAGCGACCCTATGAACAGTAGACCTGAAACCTGTCCTATTCTGTGCCATACAATGACGGACAGCCAAAGCCCGTTGCCACAGTCACTGTATCTTGTCCCCCTCTCCTTCACTGTCTCTCCACCTTCGCAAGCATGATGCCCATCTCCAACAAACAGCCTCTACTAGCAACATGCTCAAAATGATAACAGTGGGCATCCTTGTCTGGTCCCTGTTCACAAGAAAAATGCTTTTAGTCTTTCTCCCTTGAGAATGATGCTGGGTCTTTTTGTATATATACCTTTCACTACATTGAGGAAATTTCCTTTTATTCCAATTTTTGAGTGTCTTTATGTCAGGAAGGAGTGTTGGATGTGGTCAGATCTGGAACAAAAAAATACTTGTTCTAAAAAAGAAGGAACAAACAAAACCAAGAAATCAGTCTTTACAATGGATACTCTCTTCCTTTAGCTAAACCTTGATGTTAAGCTTTTATATTATACTTTATCCTGTCAGTTCAGACATGCATTCACTCTCTGTATAACAGAATAAAACAATGTACCATTGTTATAGCTTTTCCTATGTTTGAGTTCATTGTTACAACCACTATACCAAATTATTGTTGTTTGCTATAGTATTGTGTAAGAGCACAATTCAATGTTCTGGAATTATTTTTAGCAGTGCTATCCATATCTTGTTATTATATAAATAATTGAATGTCATTGTATAATCTATAGAATACAGGGCATTTTTTAAATTCTCTGCTATCAGCCAAGATCCATCTGACATTAGCAATGATATCCCTCAATCCCCAACTTCTTCTGAATCCAGCTTGAATTTCTAGCAGTCCCTGTGGAAATACTACTATAACCACTTTTTAAATTAGTAATCCTTGCATTGGGTCCCCTGCCTTCCCACCTTGGCCCTCAGCAGTATTCTGAATAATCTCCAATCCCAGAGGGCTCATTTATATTTAGAGAGAAGGCTATCATTTTCAAGTCCTATCTCCATTATCCCCACTTTATAGGCTGCAGACATCTGCTTTGCCATGTTCTGCCAGAATCTGTCAATCACAAGTTTTGCCACTTGGATTTTATCACTTACCAAGCACAAGTAAATCAAAGCCTAATTACAGAGAGAGATCTGGTGACCTAGTGCTGAAGAGTACCAGAGCCAAAGGCACATAGTTCGAATTCACTAGCTACTCCATGGGAGAAAGATAGGCAATCTCCTCCTGTGTATTTTACTGCCTGTGAAAACCCACTGAAGAGATAGCTCCAGATAGGTTCCAATTTAATGGTACTCAACAACAACAACATGCCATCAGAACAGTATAATAGAAAAGATTGAGGAGTGGGGCATATGCTATCGTTTCCTTTCTAGAGAAAAAAAAACCTAGATGAAATAATGTCTAAGCAAATATGTTGTCCAAGAACATGAAAAAAATGATACATCAGGAGTTTTCAAATATTTAGAGTTTGAAAGAAAGAGATTCAGCATTGACAAGGAAAATATGGTAGATTTTAATATCCATTTTGGTTTTTTACTTTTGGGGGAACCCTCAGTGACTAAATAAATGCTCAGTAATTAGAATCCACCAGCTCCCGACCAAGAGGAAAAATGTGGCTGTCTGCATTCATAAAGATTACAGCCATGAAATATCAATGGAACAGTCAGTTCTATTCTCTTTAGGTTCTTCATGAGTCAGAATTGACTTAATAGTAGTGGGATATAGATAGACAGATAGCTCTATCTCTATCTCAATCTATATATGTCTATATCTGTATCTGTCTGTCTACCTATCTATATATCCAATCTATCTAGCTATCTAGCTAGCTGTTGTTATGTGCCATTGAGACACCCATGACTCATGGTGAACTTATGTACAGTAACTCTGAACCCTGCCCTATCCTGAGCCAATATTACTGACTCTGACACATTACCCCATTGCCCCAGTTATCATGTCAATCCACCTCATTTGGGGTCTTCTTCTCCTCACTGTCCCTGCATCCTTCCAAGCATGATGTCCTTTCCAAGGACTGGTCCCTCCTGGCCATGTGCCCAGAGTATGTGAGATGGAGATAATACTATTAATTCCAATACTTAAAATGTTGCTCTTTGAGACTCTATCTATAAAAGTAAATTTTATTCTTAAATTCCTCAGACTTAATTTCTCATGTTTGTTGTTATTACTGTTTTACTGTCAAGTCAGAGTCAACTCATGGTTGACTTTCCAGAAGGTTTTCAGAGATAGTAAATCACACGGAAGGATATTGTCCATCTTTCTCCTTTGGAGCAGCTGTTGGATTCAAACTGCATTCCTTTGTATTGGCAGTGCAATTCCTTGCCACTAAGTCAACAGAGCTTCCTCTCAAAGATGCAGAATGTATCTTTTCCAAGCCAACATATCCAGCCTTTGGAGTGATGCCTAGCACTAATAGGTATTTAATACATGACTGCTAAAGAAAATGACAGCACCAACAAAACCTAAAAATCCAATTTACCGAATATTGTATAGCCTATAAAAGATTCCAAAGTCCTTAATACGCTTTAGGGAAAAGTGAAGCTGCAATATATCTGGATAATAATAAAAGCTGACTAGAACTGTAGATATTTAGCCAGTTGAATTTATTGTACTTGTCAGTACCTCTAACCCCCTTGGTCTTAAATCAAGTATCTCACTCTAACACCCCAAACTTCAGCCTTTCATTATGTTACATGTTTTTAAAATTCTAGAGTTTCAGACCAAAGACTAAAGGCAATGCATTAAATAACAACAGAAAATAAAAAATTCCACTACCTGAAATTTTATTTTTCTTTTTCTCTAGGTTAAAATTCCTTTTGTTATTTCTTCAATCATTTGTCAGTTCTGTTAATATCTAGAGCACTTAATTCAGCAGCTTTCATTTACCCAAAATTGCAAACTATTTTCATGTGCCAAGAACTTTGACATTTTTATTAAGCTTAATATCACAATTTTTATTTGCCTTATTTATCTTTTAGAATTTACTATTTGGTTGGATCTAGTGATAAGGAGCTGAGCTGCCAGTCTGAAGGCACATCGTTCAAATCTACCAGCTGCTTTGTGAGAGAACAAGTGGAATCTCCTCTTGTGTGATTTACTGCCTCTGAAAACCCACTAGGGTGTCAGCTATGAGTTAGTTCTGACTCAATAGAACATAACAATAATAAAATTTCGTTCAATACCACTGTTCAGGTACTTGTCTCTTGTGATACTTTAATACTAAGAGTAAGGCAAGTTTATATATAGCTTATAAATATTTCATGCTTGCACTTACTGCAGAGGGTCAAGGACTGCAGCCTTCAATATGGACTGAGGCTCAATGTCAAGAAGACAAAAATTCTCACCACTGGACCAATCGGTAGC